>NC_053023.1:486807416-486956204 GCF_003073215.2 Triticum urartu | reverse complement strand
CAAGCTTGCCTTCCACGCCAAGTAGAGTTCAATCCGGACACGGTGCAGTCTTCGGCCTTCATGTCTTCACAGCCCATCAGTCCAGCCCATGGATAATAGGCCGGACGCCCGAGGACCCCTTAGTCCAGGACTCCCTCAATTGTACCACCTCAAGAACACGTGAGAGAGAGAGATCAAACACATAGCTACGAGTACATACCGTTAGCCCTAAGGGTGAACTACTCCCTCCTCGTCATGGAGAGCACCGGGATGATGAAGATGGGCACCGGAGAGGGATTCCCCCTCCGGCAGGGTGCCGGAACGGGTCTAGATTGGTTTTCGGTGGCTAGGGAGGCTTCTGGCGGCGGAACTCCCGATCTATTCTTCTCCTTGATGTTTTTAGGGTATATGGACATATATAGGCGAAAGAAGTCGGTCAGGGGAGCCACAAGGGGCCCACGAGGGTGGGGGCGCCCAGGGGGGTAGGGCGCGCCTCCCTGCCTCATGGCTTCCTCGAAGCTTCCCTGACGTCTACTCCAAGTCTCCCGGATTGCTTCCGTTCCAAAAATAACTCTCCCGAAGGTTTCATTCCATTTGGACTCCGTTTGATATTCCTTTTCTTCGAAACACTGAAATAGGCAAGAAGACAGCAATTTGGGTTGGGCCTCGGGTTAATAGGTTAGTCCCAAAAATAATATAGAAGTGTATAATAAAGCCCATAAACATCCAAAACAGGTAATATAATAGCATGGAACAATCAAAAATTATAGATACGTTGGAGACGTATCATACTACTATTCATGCATTTGGTTCAAAGGAATGGAGCAAAGGAAAACTGTAGGATTTGTTCCTTTAGTGTCTCCTTGAAAGAAAAACCGTAGGAATTTTAATTTCCACTTGTCCTCCTTTTCAAACTCCTATTCATGAAGCACAAGACTAAGAGATAGTAGCATAATAGCATTATAACCGTACATTTTCTTGTGGTTTGACTTAATCTCACCATGCCTCTTTGCATCCTGTGATCTTCCAATTCTTGTGAACCAAACACCCAGATTGGCAGAAAGGTTGTGTTTTTAAATTCTCTGTTTTGCACGTGCATTCCTATCCTATTCATGTCTATTTCCTATCCCTGCATTGTTAGAATCCTCAAATTCAAACAAGTCCTTACACAATTACTTCTGTTACAGATATGTGTCAAAGAAAACCTTGTGTGGTTTGTCCTGCTCCTACTGCATTGTGTTCCACCCCAGCTCAGCTGCTCCAACAATGGAAGGGTTCACCACAGCAGGGATCCGCTCTCCAGACTATCTTTTGCCGCGTCAGATCTTCTTCCCTGCCATCGGCAGCCACGACAACTACATTACCATCATCAACTAGGCAAATGACCTCGAGGACTACACGGGTCCGCAAGAGAGGACGCACTCTTTTGTGTCTGCTTACGTTATGCATCGCTTAATATTACATGCTACTTTATCGTCCTGTTCACCAATTAGACTCTGAGACAGCTCCAAACTAATGGTCAAACTTGAGTATTTAAATGGTTGTGGGGTACATATCGGGGCCGCAATCAATAGTACCTATCTACTATCTGGTTAATCTCTGGTGTCTACTATGAGTTTCATGTTGGGTGGGAAACAAACAGTAAAGAAGCCATTATCTGTATTTTTTAACTGAAGCCATTATCTGCCTGCTATCATTGGTTTTGGGTATATCCACATGTTGCTACCATCACTCCGGATTTCTGCATGCACTCCTTACATAATCTCACTATATTTTATTCCTATGCATGTCAGTTATTGTAGACAATGTAACTGAACATGTAGAGCAAAAGAGACGAGCCTTGCGTGGCAATAAAATTTCATGTAGATGTCACTCCATGGTAGGTGCAAAGGCAGCCCCCCCTCCACCCATTTCGGATTGTAATCGAGAGGAAGATATCTATTCTGAGGGGGATTCAGAAGGAGAAGACCACTCCTGTTTACCCCCTGAGGTCTTTGCTCTAACTTGGCATGCTGATGTTGGTTATATCATGCATATGGTGCCTGTTGCTTACTTTATACATCAAATATGCCATCTGCTTAGTTTAGACATGCTTTGTGTGAATGCCATCTGTTTAGTTTATTCATCGTTTATGTGAATTATGCAATGCCATCTTGTTTAGCCAGGCATCATATATGTGAATTTTGCAATGCCATCCTTCTTAGCCAGTCATCTTATATGTGAATTATATCAAGCGATCCTTTTTTGTTACGTATTACATTTGTCAACAATGTTAGTACATTCAACTACTCTTCGTGTGCATCAGCCATTTGACACGGTGATGGAAAATTCTAGAGTGAAAACAAGGTCTTCAGAGCGGACTATGCTATCTGACGAAGCGCATATCTCGCTGCTTACAGATAGCTCCTCAGAGGAGGATTCAGAGATAGATGACCAGTCCTATCCCCCCCCGATGTGTATGCTCTAACTTGGTAGGGTTATGTAGCTCATATCGTGTGTATGGTGTCTTGCATTGCTATGTCATTTGATTAGTTTAGACATGCTTTGTGTGAATGCCACCTATTTAGTGTCTAATTACCATATATGTGAATTATGCACTGCCATCTTGTTGCAAGACATTATATATGTGAATTATGCAATGCTATCTTGTTGCAAAGGCATTATATATGTGAATTATGCAATGCCATGTTGTTTAGCCAATCATCATGTATGTGAATTATATCCTACTATCATTTTTTTGTATTACATGTTCCATTTGTCCACAACGTTTGTATATTCAACTACTCTTCCTGTGCATCTGCCATTTGAAGCGGTGATGGAAGTATCTGGAGTGAAAACAAGGTACTCAGAGCAGACAACGCTACCCGCTGAAGCAGACATCTTGCTGGTTACAGAGAGCTCCTCAGAGGAGAATTCAGAGACTGATGACCAGTCCTATTTCCCCCCTGAGGTCTATGCTCAAACTTGGCAGGGTTATATTACCCATGTCATGCATGTTGTCTTGCATTGCTTAGTTTTTACATCATATATGGATTGCCATCTTCTTACTTGCTTACTATATAAATCATATATTTGAATTATATCATGTCATCATGTTTACATACACAGCATCTATCTGAATTATGGCATGGCAACCCATTTAATAAAGAAATCATATAGGTATATCATCTCATCTTGTTTAGTGTTTACAGTCATCATATTTTGAATTATGTCATTCTATCTGTGAATTATATCATGCTATCATGTTTCCATAGGCAGCATGTATGTGAATTATGGCATGCCAACCTATTTCATAAACAAATTATATAGTTATATCATGTCATCCTGTTTACATAGTCATCATATTTTGAACTATGTCTTCCCATCTTTTTTAGTTAGCCATCATAATGTGAAATTGTGTCATGCTATCCCATTTAGTTAGCTGTCATATGTGAAATTGTGTCATGCTATCCTGTTTGGTTATACAACATAAATGTGAATTATTTCATGCCCTCTTTTATTCCCCGCTATCCATTGCACCTGTCTATCATACAATTTATGTACATTCAATTACTTTTCTTGTTTATCATCCATTTGAATTGGAGAGGGTGATGGCAGTATCTAAGGGAGTAACAACACAGTCTTCAGAAAAGATAGTGCTACTAGTTGATGCAGATAGAACCATGGTTGTACTTTCCCAAGAACCAGCCCCACCACACATAACCCAGATTCTCGCGGATTGTACCCCTACCCAGTTGGACAGAGAACCAACTACACCCCTTCTAACCCCCAACCCCGGCAGATAGTAACCCAGTTCCAGTTGACACAACACCATCTCCATCACAGACCACTGAAACACGAGCAGTTAGTAAGGGAACTATAGTGCCCAAAGCATGAGGACCACCACTCCAAATCCCAACTCAACGCTTAAAGGAGAAGAAGAATTGTTCTCAAGTCGGGTTCTGTAGCTATGGTTCATACTCCTTTACTCTTGCATCACTATATTTACTCATACCAACTATTTTCAAATTGGAAGGATGGAATTGAAACTCCAATGGCGCAACGGGTGTGTTTTAAACCTGTTTCTTTAACTGGTTTGTTGTTGTAACTTGCTCTATGTTGATTTCAGTTTCAATTGAATAAACAGTTATGTTCTCATGTCATGCACATTACAAGTGTTATTATTGCTCTATAGTTTCCCACACTTATATTATGTCCATTTTGCTTTGTCTTGAACAAATATTATTTGAACGGTGTCTCTATCTTAATTTGGCAACAAAAACTAGAATGATATAGACCATAAAGTGACCATGGTACATAGATATATGTTTGTTTCATGTTGTTATCCTGTCCACTTTACTACTGAACTAATTTACCAAAATGAGTTTCATATACAACATGGTAAACATGTGATGTGTCTGCTTGTTTCTCTTTTAGAATGCAGACAAAATATTGGAGAACGGTACCCCGTTATGCAATGGTAAAGGAAGTAATACAGATAAGGTTCAAGATAGTGAGACATCCCTATTGGTCCCCAAGAAAGCTGATAAAAACTATCTTGACGATAGTGAGAGAACCCAAAAGTCATGTATTGATGTAGTGTTCGAGTTACTGGCCACTACTGCTGGCACAAGCTCTTCGAGCTCGCTGCCTGAATCAGTTCGTCTTCTTGAGTCTCAACTTCAAGTTGAAAGACATCAATCAGATGTGCTGCGACAGGAAGCTGAAGGACTGAGGAAGTCCCTGCAAAATTCAGATGCATACTTTCTGGTGCAATAGCAAGCGCTGGAGGATTTAAGCGCCAAACAAGAGAAAGTTAATAAGCTTGCTAAGCATCTTGCCAGCATTATGGGTACCCAGGACATTGTTTATTGACCTCTTCTGAAGTGGTTTCAGTTCTGGACTTGTTTTGCTGCGGCGTTTATTTGCACTGGTCACCAACTTTGACAACCAATGTATATGATTTGCTGCTTTGTTCTCTATATTTGCACTGGTGGCGAACTTTGATGCCCAGTGGATGTAATATGTGTAATAGCCGTAATAGCCTAGCGTAAGTTGCTTGATTATTTATTTCCTTGTTGTCTTGTTTATTTGTTTGCTTGTAGTCAGTGCAATTCTTTTTCCGCGGTTTGCTAGTGGACGCAATAACCTATTTTTTAAACTAGGCCACAATAACCATGGGCTACATATTTACTGTAGTTACCATGGGCCTCCTACGGGCCGTGGAAACAATGGGCCTTCTAAGGGCCATAGAAACAATGGGCATTCTATGGGCCGTACTATCAATGGGCCTTCTACGGGCCGTATGATCGATCGGCCAAACATGGGCCAATAACAGACCGCATTATAGGTGTTAAACGGGCTAGATTTGGAATTGTCTGTTCATGGGCCGACCATAGTGAGTCGTCGTTAATTGGCCGTATTTGATGACGCTATGAAAATGGCCCAACGGATTAACAGGCCGCAAACGGGCCGATTGTAACCACGGGCTTAATTTTGCCCACAAGCAGAAAAGGCCAGTAACGGGCCGTAAGTAAGCGAATGCTGGAAATAAGCCCAAGAATAAATGGGCCCTGAGAAGGCCGAAAGATAACACGGGTTGGAAATGGCCCAATGGAATAATGGGTCGTTAATGGGTATAAAGCGGTACACTGTTCATTGCGGGCCAGATTCACCACCGGCCGTTAATGGTCCAAGAGTTACAAATGGTATCGTATGGGCTGAAAGACATCATGGGCCATACATGGGCCGGAAGTTACAACGGGCTCGAATCATATTGGACGGCCCAGATGAAGCTACCGGGCTTAATTCCAATAGGCCATAACGGGTCGTGAGTTAGCGGGCCGTAAATGGGCTATATACGAACAGGTCTTTAATAGGCTTTCCGTGGGCCGGCCCGTTACCTTTTGACCAAGTCAAATGGGCCAGCCTTTTCACCGGAATGGGCCTCTATTGGGTCGTGCCACGTGTCGACCTATCATAGGCACCTCCTGTCCAATGAATAGATGACATCTGTCCCAACGGTGAGCCAACACGTGTTTCCTCCAGCTAATGACAATTTTACACGTGGAAAATCCTCATTGGTCCGGGCTGTTAACGGGTTATTGGACCCAAAACCAGACCCGATAGCTTAACGGTGACCCGTTACGGTGGATGCCACATGTCGGTCACCCTTGACGAAAGCACTTCTATGACGTTCGATTTATCGTCATGGAAGTGGACACTTCCGTGATGATAATTTTGGTAATGTCATGGAACACTTCTACAACAGCACGGGTATGACTATCTTGATTCTGTCATAAAATCTTCATGGATGTACATGCATGACAGAAAACGTGACCTACTGTGACAAACACGTATCATCACGAAAGTGTATTTTTTTGTAGTGTCAGTTCATCCATCTTTGGGGGGGGGGTATCACATCTAGGGGTGAGCCTTGCTCTAAAAATTGAGCTAAAGCAAACTCTAATGGTGTGAACACATTAATGCTTTATGTAAAAGTGGCAACCCCACTTGTGCTTAAACAATGAGTATGACCTATGATCAATTGTCATCATTTCGCTCCTAAGTAAATATACTCATATATAGATGACCTAGTCATCGACAATTGCTTGATAGATACTAGAATTGGTTGTTCATGCTTTGACACATATTTCATTTGCTATCTTATCGTGTGAGCATGTTTGTTGCATATTTTCTCCATTCGAGGACATCCATTTGTTGTTTTGATTGTCTTGGTTTTTGTTGGCCAAATGGATGTACAAGAATGCCTAAGAACCTCCCCTAGCTATCTATGCTTTTCTTGTCTCAAATTCTTTTCATGCTATATCACAAAAAATTGAAGAAGTCTTTTTCGGACCCTCCGGGTGAGGAGCATTCGCAGCCACCGATCTGACAAGGGCTAACCTCCAAGACCTTCTTAATGCATTTCGGTCAGACCAACACACTCAAACTCGGTCAAACCGAAGTCATTTAGATTTATCCAGGTTTTGATCTCGGTGCTACCGACTAGACCATCTCGGTGCCACCGATTTGCTATAACTGCACGCAGTTGCACGTCTTGGTGCCACCAATTTGTTCCCCTCGGTGCCACCAACAGCACACGGGTATATATATCCAGTGGACCGTACGGTTGAAAATTTCTTCAAAAGTCATGACCCCGTGCCCCATTGTTGCTGCCTCCCTAGCCTCCGGTTCGTCGTCGTCTCATGTGCGCCTTTGCTCCAGGACTCCGCCACCATCAACGGAATCTTCTCCACTGTTGCCGCCGTAGAGGATCTCCATCGAGTTAGGGTGAGATTTGATCTCCTTGTGCTTCTTTTTCTCCAATTCAATGATCAAGGATTTTTCCATGTATCTTGCCACGAATGAGATTCCTTTATCTACCAGATTAGTTCCTTAGAATAGATTCAAGCAAAAAAATTAGGTTTAGGTTTCCGCCGAACGCATCTCGGACTGACCGAATAGGAATTTTCAGTCCCACCGATTTCTCCCTGGCCATTGCACAAGTACAACTCAGTTCCACCGAAACATACTAATCGATGAGACCGAAAGTAAAGTTTCAATGAAACCCTAGAAACTCGGAGCCACCGAACCACATCTCGGTCCAACCGAAATGGAGTGTTTTGGTTCTGTGAGTGCTTCGATGTCACCGAAATGACCAACTCGATAGCTCCGAAATGCATTATGTGAAAACCTATAACTAAGGTTTGAACTGAATTTTTTGAAAAACTATCTGCTTTTTGTGATAACTCATCTACTCTTCCCGTACCCATCTATTCACAGGGTCTGTTTGCAAGATGTCAAGTGCTAGTGATAGCCAGAATCAGTCAGAGCGGAATGTTGATCTCAGTGAGGGATCCAATCCTAATGAGAGCTACCATGAGGGCATTAGGAGCTCTCCAGATCTTCCAAAGGCTGCCACAAGAACTAAGAAGAAGTGAACCTCATATGATGAGGATGAATGCTTTGTGGCTAGTGAGGCCACATCAAAGAAGAAGGCAGTATTGGGAAAGGAGTATGGTACTTCTTCTAGTACCAAGCCAAGTGCCAAGGACAGGGCTGCTATGAGGAAAGTGCCTTTGTCAAAGGAAAGCAAAGCCTCAACTCCAAAGGAAACCATGACTTTCACAATTGAGGAGCCAAGTGATGTAGAGGCTGATGCTAGCAAAAAGAAGAAAATGGCTAGGAAGACAACTGTTGTAGTCATTGGCAAACCCTCCATGGTTGCTCATGATCATGATGATGAGGAGGAGGAGTAGGAGGAGGAACCAGCGCCTCCAGCAAAGACTTGGAAGCTAATGTAAGATGCAATGAAGTCAGCTTCTCCCTCGAAGCCCAAGTCAAAACCCAAAGTTGCTGCTCCTAAGAGGTCTACAAGAAATATATCTGCTGCTGAGAAGAACAAGGCCCCGGTGCCTGAGGTTGAGATGGATGATGAGCCACTAGTGCTTAGGAAACTAAAGCCCAAGATCCCAGATCATGACAATGCTCATCATGTAGCTGAAAACATGATGCTCAGGAAGGATAAGGGTTTGCATAAGTGGAGGAAGATTGATCCCTATTCTGTCAGGAGGAGGACTGCTTGTGATTATCGCTTTCACACCAGAGAACAACATGATTTCTATGAAACTGTCTTGCTTGATAAGAAGCCTATCGTCAGTGACATGAAGTGGGTGGACTGGAAATACATGAGAGTTTTAGACTTGCAGGTATTGACAAGTTTGTTGGTCAGAAGCTCACCTAGTGGAATGACGAGATGATCATGCAATTTTACTCCACAACTCATTTCTATCAGGGTGGGAGGATTGCATGGATGACTGAGCATTCCAAGTACCAGTCAACCATCTCTGAGTGGGCTGAACTCCTTGGTTCCCCTGAGGAATAAGAAAATGATATTGATGTGTACGGGAAGCCCAGGATGGACCACAACACTATGGAAAATATGTACAAGGAAATCCCTCCCAAGGATGTTGAGAGTCATAAGCTTGGTTCCGTAAAGCACTTGCTAGCTGGTTTGGCCACCACAAACACTATCTTGAGGCATACTCTTTTTCCCATGTCCGGAGATGACAAGATGATACATGGCCACTCCATCAATTTGCTCCATTTATTTGACACCCCTCAGATGTTCAAAGTCATGAGTTTGATTGTTGAGACGGTCAAGAGGATAGCCGCATATCAGAAGAGATCTTGTGGATATGCTCCACACATTCAGATGCTCATCAACTCGAAGTTTGGAACGAGCACATATCTACTTGATCGTGAGAACCTTCCACTTCACCCTGGGTTTGAGGATAATGTAGTGGTGATGGATGCTTCACACCCTACATTTGTTGAGGCTCAAGAGAAGATCCAAGCAGCTAAAGCAGCAAGAGCCGCTCAACAAGCCAAAACACCCAATGCTCCAATAGCCAACCTCAAGTCCAAGAATGATCAAATGGCCTATATGCTTGAAGCAACACTGCGATTTGAGCGAAGTTTGGCCAAGCTAGACAAGAACCAAGAGAGATTAGAGAAGATAGTTGAGGACAAAATGTACAATCTTGAAGTCAAGATAACAGAGGTACAGTCTATAGTGGAGAAGCCCATAGATGATGTTGACAGTGGAGATGATAGACCTATGACTCAGAGATTTCAGACAGTACCTAGGGCATCCAGATCTTCAGCCGTGCCAGTTGTAGGCATGAGGACCACTCACTCTGCACCTGCTGCTACTACTACAGTGCCACCTTCAGTCTCTACTCTACCAGTCCAACCTATGTCAGAGAAAGCTTTTGCTGACGCGCTTCTCTCCATGCCTACACACACCGGAGCCACCAGCCAGAAGACACCTTCAGGAGCTCCCAAGGATCATGCCTAGTGTGACGCCCCAAGACCAGCGCTCCAGACACCTTCCATGTATTTCAAGTTTTCATCGTGCGTGTTTTATTTATTTGTTGCATTTCATCATCGCATCATTTGCATTGCATCGACACTCCGTGTCGTCATTGTTTTTAAAACTTGCATCCACTCGTAGTTGCCGCTTCCCCCTGCGTTCGTTGACCTTTCCGAGGCCAACCGGGTTTTCGGTTCTCCCTTGTCAAACCACCTAACCCTCTGCATAGCCACCCCTCACGCGCGTCCGAAAACTTCCCCGAACCCGACCCACTCAGTCATCACCGATGGGTCCGGATCATCCCCAAACATATCTAAAACATCTTCGTTTCGCATTTGGACTCCCTAACCTATTTATTCTCGACCGTCGTATTTCAATCAGATGATCCAAACTCCTCTCTTTTTTATATATATAGTCTACCTCTAGTCTATTTTGGACCTAACCCTATTTTCTAGGGATCCTCCCAGCCGCCGCCACTGCTCTCCATCCCATCACCAGATCCGTCGCCACCCACCTCCTCTGTTTCCATGCCTGAGCAAACCCCGCGCCTCCTCCTGATCCCATTGGATGTTGCTTCCTCTGCCCGTCGCCCCTCTCCTGCAGCCACGAGCGCCCTGAGCTCCACCTCGCATGCCACCTCCTCGTCCCCGTGTAGCTTGGGGACTCCAAGCCCCCTCGATCCAGCCATCCAGGAGGACGTCGACCCACGCCGCCGCGCCGTGCTACTCCCACGCCACTCGACCTCTGACTCCTCTACTCGCATCTCGCCGGAGCAGGCCCCACCGCGTCACCCTCCGGCGATCCCAACACCACACAGGAGGTCCTGTCCTGGACACCCGAACAAGCTCGCTGGCGTTCTCGGTCGTCCTCGCGCCGTCGCTCTGCACTGAGCATAGACCCCGCAGCCGCCGTCGTCTTCACCCCAGCAGCCATCGCTGCCCATCCATGGACAACCGCAGCAAGCAGGCCAGCCGCACCACCAGAGCTCCATCCCGCTGTCCAACGGCGCGGGATCACCAGGAGCTCAAGCCCCGCCATGGCCGTGCCTGATGGCGCCAAGCCCCACCTCGCGTCGCGCCGCCCGAGGTCCTTCACCCGGATCCACCCCCGCATCTCGCCGGTGTACCCTGCGCCTTCGCGTCTTCCTCGCCCGCACCTCGCTAGCGAACTCTTGCTTCAAGCCGCACCGGCGTCCCACTCGTTCTTCTCAGGAATGAGCACGACCCCGCCTTCTGCTTCGATCTCCTCCGCGTTGACCGGTCGCACATCGTTGGCCACATCTGCCGCATCGAACCGCAGTCGCGCGCTAAGGCCCCGCTCCCCCGATCTGCAGGCCCGATGGCCCATGGTGAGCACCACCAGATCCAGCGATGTGCGCACTGTTGGACCAGTTCAAGTTTCAGCCCGTGGACATTTTTTCAGTTCTGGACGATTTGCTAATTATCCCAGGTTTTACAGTTTTGCTGTAAAGTCCCTCTAGATCATGCATATAATAACTCCACAATCGTGCATCGGTTTAAAATGTTTTAAATATGTAAAATGCTTAGAATTTCATCTACTTCATAATATGTAACTTTCATCCATGTTTGAAATGTTTAAATTGATGTTTGCATTTAATTTGCATAATGACATGATAAATTGGTTTATTTCATAACTAAATAATCGTAGCTCCGTTTTAAATAAACTTTATGTGTAAATGGTCTAGAAAAATGCATAGATTAACATGGTGGCATTAATTTTCATGTTTAACCACTCTAATATTGTGTATAGGTCAGAGGAGTAGCAAATTCGAAATATGCATATGGGGATTTTTTCAGAATTGTTATATGTTGTTTCCGGCCTCATTTAAACTTGCCTAACTAGGTAGCTTACTTATGCCTCGCCACTTGCCATGTTTAAAAACATTTAATATTGTTGAGTAGTCTAAATGGGAGAGAACTAAATAATTGTTGTGAAGTTTCGTCAATATGCAACTTGTTGCATATTGAGCTCCACTTAATTTTTAGTATTGTTTGTTGCACTTTGTCATGCCATGACTCATTAAACCGGACATGCATCATACTTGGTTGTGCATCATGCCATGTTTATGTGATTGTTGTTTGCTTCTTTCCGGTTGTGCTTCTTCTCGATAGTTCCTGTGACGTTGCGATTGTGAGGATTCATTCGACTATGTTGGTTCGTCTACTTCATCGATTAGGTTTTCTTCCTAGCGGGATTTCAGGCAAGATGACCGTCACCTTGGATCTCACTACTATGTTTGCCATGTTAGTTGTCTCGATGCTATCGCTATGTCATGCTACCTACCACTTGTTTATCAAGTCTCCCAAATTGCCGCCTCTAACCTTTTTACCCTTCCTAGCAAACCAATGTTTGGCTATGTT
Source organism: Triticum urartu (assembly GCF_003073215.2). Taxonomy (NCBI): domain Eukaryota; kingdom Viridiplantae; phylum Streptophyta; class Magnoliopsida; order Poales; family Poaceae; genus Triticum; species Triticum urartu. The sequence goes on along the minus strand of NC_053023.1, from coordinate 486,943,988 downwards.
ACCTCTTTGCTCAGTCGCTCTTTAGCATTGCTAGTTGCAGGTTGTTCCATGTTGGGACATGGATTTCATGGGATATCACAATATCTCTTATTTAATTAATGCATCTATATACTTGGTAAAGGGTGGAAGGCTCGGCCTTTTGCCTGGTGTTTTGTTCCACTCTTGCCGCCCTAGTTTACGTCATACCGGTGTTATGTTCCTTGATTTTGCATCCCTAACACGATGAGGGGTATGGGCCCTCTTGACAGTTCGCTTTGAATAAAACTCTTCCAACACGTCCCAACTTTGGTTTTACCATTTGCCTAATAACAACTAAAACTTGCATAGGGACTTGCCGGCCCCCGTGGACTTAATCAACCCTCGGGCCAATGCTCCGCATGAGTGTTCGTCCAAACTGGGCGATGTCCAGTGCCCCCTGGGCAACCAGGGTCTCAGCCAACCCGACGTCTGGCCCATCTGGTGTACCCTGAGAATGAGATACGTGCGACTCCTATCAGGCTAGGTCGGTGCATCAGGAGGTCTTGCTGGTTTTGTTTTACCATTGTCGAAATGTCTTGTGCACCGGGATTCCGAGTCTGATCGGGTGTCCCGCGATGGAGGATTGTCTTCGCGGATCATGAGCTTGTCATGGGCTAAGTTGGGACACCCCTGCAGGGTTTAAACTTTCGAGAGTCATGCCCGCGGTTATGTGGCAGATGGGATTTGTTAATATCCGGTTGTAGAGGACTTGAAGTAAACTCAACTAAAATACACCAATCGCGTGCGTAACTGTGACAGTATCTTTTCGGGTGCATTCGAGAAGAGAACATGGTTGGTTTATGCTTGAACGTAAGTAGTTCAGGATCACTTATTGATCGTTACTAGTTTGCGACCATTTGCGTAGTTTCTTATCTTACTCTTGTACTCGTAAGTTAGCCACCATGCATTGCTTAGTCGCTATGGCAACCTCACCACCTTACCCCTTCCTTACCCATTAAGCTTTGCTAGTCTTGATACCAATGGTAATGGGATTGTTGAGTCCTCATGGCTCACAAATTACTACAACAACAGGTGCAGGTGCAGGTCATGCGAAGCTTTGACATGAGAGCGATGCTTGCTTGCTTTTGGAGTTCTTCTTCGATCAAGGGTTAGGTTCTGGGTCGGGGAACCTGGGATTAGCAGGGTGGATGTCGTTCTTCTTTTTCGTTTGATTTCATCCGCAGTCGGACCCTGCTCTTCTGTATGATGGTTGCCATGTATTGATGTATTGTTGTATGAATGATGTAAGTTGTGGCGAGTGTAAGCCTTTATCTTGTATTCTCATCTATTCAGTACATGGTATGTTGTAATGATATCCACCTTGCTATGCGCTCGAAATGCGGTTGTGCCCCAATCATGAGTTCATCATGTGATTGGGATAGAATCGCATCTTGAGCGCTACAAGTTGGTATCAGAGCCTTACCGACTTTGAGAGCCCCCTTGATTGATCAAATCGATGCTGTTGTTGAGTCTAGAAGAAAACTATTTTGAGTCTAGTTATATCGGAGAGTAGGAATTCTTTTTACTCCTTATCCCCTTTGTCGCTCTGGTGAGGACTCCTGAGGTAGAAGTTTTGACTTCACTCTCCTCTTGTTCACTCAATTTTTTTTAGGATCACGCGGGTATTGTTGGATCGTTGTGATATCATTGTGAAGGGGATTCTGTCTTGGTGCCTCCTAACATTTAGGGGTTGTGACAGTGTCCCGGGGAGTTGAGCTCCAATGTATTTTTGTCACAGTGCTTATCGTTTCAGTTCTGGAATACCAGAGGTCGCCGACATCGAAAATGCTTCTATACTCTTTGTGGTGAGAGTAGTTTGACGACACCTAGTACTGGGGAGAGCCATCAGATGTATTACCACATCTAGTATATCGGATGTTTTCGAAGATCTGAGGTACACAATTTCCGAAGGTTTCTTGGTTATGTGTTGAAGGATGGATACAGTTGGAGCATAGGGCTTGTAGTTGTGTGAGATATTTGTGCATCCCTGTATCCCCAACACCAGATTGCATAACCAGAAAGTTTCAGGAGTTCATAGGTGGGAATTCAAGTAGTTACCTAGGATATCTTTCCGACAGATGCATGATATGAGATTGGGGTTCGACGTCTAGTGGTCCGCCTGTCCATGGTTGGTTTCAGTGGTCTCGTTGTGTCTTAAAGAGTCCTTGGCTATGCTGACTCGGGGACGCTTCATATGCCATGTGCACTGCCTTGTACATGATGGTGTTGTATGATCGAGCCCATGCGGGCCCCATCACGAAAACTTCAGACGAAACCTCTATCATATGTTTGTTTCGGATTATTCTACAAGCCAATCCCTTGTTTTATTTTGAGTTGGTATTCGAGTTGCTTCGAAGTCAAATGTGGATTCCATACCTTTTCTAAACGGTGTTCTCATATTTCTATGTGGATACTAATCCTTCTTGTTTATCGAGATTGTCATGTAAATTCTTTTCCAACCGGTTCGCTTCTCGTCAAGATGATCCTATCATTTCCCCCATTAGCAAGATCACCTCTCAGTTTTCCCAACGTTGTTCGTTTCATCCGTCCCCAAGTTGCCTTTGTTTTCCCGCCCTCCCACCCTTTTTCTTGAAAGACTCAGAGATATCAAATCAACTATCCATTTTATTCATGTGAAGTCTCTTCATTCTTTTAAATCAATGTTCGTACCCGGTGATTATCATGAAGATGGTCAGGAGTTTCAAGTTCATCATTCTTCTTTTTTTGTTTTCCCTGTGGAGTCAATTCAAGCTTCGGTGTTAATCATATCTCTTCCTTTTGTTTCACATGCTTTCCCATGTGGCAATTTCTTATCCAAGTCTCTCTTATTTATTCACCTCTATTCATATCCGGAGTGTAGAAGATATCTCGGAAGATTCATGATTCCCTTCTTAATTTGTTCAAGCTATTTCGAGATTGTTATCTCATTCGAGCCATTTAATTCAACCAGTGCAATCTCTCTTTTAAAATCGTTCAACGCTGTTTTCTTTTGAGTGGGCCCTAACCCACAGGTCTTTTACAAGGATCTTACCTGACTCTTCTAATTTATCCGGAGCGATTCCAAAATTCTTTTCAAAAGTGTGACGTAAGAATGGATTCCAGCAGTCATATGTCTTCTCCAAGATCGCTTCCAAATTCTTTTCATCGTTGGTTCAACATTTCTATTCTTCATTGTTCCGGAGTGTCTCATAAATTGTCATGGTGGTTCTCATCATCATTCTCAACATTTGAAGACCGAAGAAGAATTTTTCCTAAATCTTGGTCCATTCTCTTGAGATTCGTGGTTCTAGATTCATGCCATCCTCTCAAATCATTTCCAGTCATGGGAATTCTTCTCATACCCATATGAAGCATTTCATGAGTTCTTTCCATTTTATTCCTATGAAGGCCATCATTTAGGATTTATTCGTTCTCAACATTCAGGTCTCATTCCCCAATTGTTCCAGTGCATCGTTCAAGTATTCTCTAGTCAGCTCGTGATCTCTTCATTCTCATATATCTAAATTCCGTCAAGTATCTTTATTCGTTTTCTAATTCTTCCCAGTGAATTGTACCTTTGCTACGTTCATTTTCAATTCTTCCGGTGGTTCGTTCAAGATTTCTCTTCCTTCCTTATCATATCAATTCATTCGTTGTTTCCAAATCCCACCGGTGGTTCCATCAAGACCTTCTCAAGTTTGCGCTATATCTATCCTTAATCCTTCAAGAAGAATAAGTGGCATGCCAATTCCGTTGCTTGTTATCAATTTGAGTTGATGAACGGTAAGCATGGCATAATTCTTATCGTCGAGGTGATTTAATTCCTTATCCCAGATGCTCGTCAAAATTCCTAGATCAAGTGTCTCATCCTTTTATTTCGAGAGTCTCAAGCTCTCAATTATATTATCACGAAGATCCATCTAAATCAGTGCAAGGCTTCACCTTGTGTTTTCAACTCCTATTTCTTTTTATCATCCTTTTATTACGGGAGTTCTTCATGGAGGCTCAACATGGTGGTTCGTCAAGGATTCCTTGCATTCTTCAATTGTTTTTCAAGATTTCTCTCGAAGTTATGATCCGCCAAGCTATACTCAAAATTAAACATGGTGCTCAACACATGTTTTGTTTTGGGGAGTTCAAGCATTCTTCATCTTGCATCCGAAGTGCAATTCTTCCTACATTATCTTTTGAGGTGGTGTTATGCCATTCTTGATAATTTCCCTTTGTTTTATGATTCACAAGTTTCCAAGAGTGGCATATTTAAATCCATCATTTTATCTTCGTTCAAGAGATCTTTTCAACCAATCAATCTTTTGTTGGAGTTATATTGGGTTATACTTCACATATAGCCTTCCATTGGGAATTTTGCTATTTGTGGTGCTTATCAGTGATCCAAGTTTTTCTCCTATCCTCTCAACGAAAGAAGTTTTCATCTCTTTGTTGATCTCAATCTATCATTGTTTTGTTAGTGGGTCGGTGGTCACCTCATAATTTTGAGATGTTTTCCATAAACCCACAACAAGTTTATCCCTTTCGTTGTTGATTATCCAACAACTCCATTCAACCCTTCATAAGAGTGCTCTCTCAAGTTCAGTTGTGAGAGATGTCGGTTCTCTCATCTCCATTCTTTTCATTCTATTCTTCGTTCGTTCCGGAGGCATTGTGATGTTGGTCTCTTCGACTCATCTTCTTGTTTTGTCAAGATCATGTTCTTTTCATATTATCAAGTCTCACATCTCCTTTTTACCGGAGTGTTGTTCGAATTTGTTCTTCCTTGTTCCTTGTTTATCTCGTTTCAACCAGAGTGGTTTCAATTCCTTCTTGTCAATTGTGCTCGTCATTGATAGCTTTGCAACCTCCAAGGTTGACATGGTGTTCCTTGCTTCTCTTTTCTACCGGAGTGCTCTCAATTGTGTTCAACTCTGTTGTGTTCTTCTTTCAAGTTTTCAACCTCTCAAGGTTCATTGGTTTCACTCGTTTGTCAGATAAGAAACTTTGTCTTACCGCTTCCTCTTCCGTTTCTCCCCGGTGCCATCCTTAGATCTCGGGTTGAGATCTCTTATAAGTGGAGGAGAGTTGTGATGCCCAAAGACCGGCGCTCCAGACGCCTTCCATGTATTTCGAGTTTTCGTCGTGTGTGTTTTATTTGTTTGTTACATTTCATCATCGCATCATTTGCATTGCATTGACACTCCGTGTCGTCAGTGTTTTTAAAACTTGCATTCGCTCATAGTTGCTGCTTCCCTCCTGCGTTCGTTGACCGTTCCGAGGCCAACCGGGTTTTCGGTTCTCTCTTGTCAAACCACCTAACCCTCTGCATAGCCACCCCTCACGCGCGTCCGAAAACTTCCCCGAACCCGACCCACTCAGTCGTCACCGATGGGTCCGGATCATCCCCAAACATCTCTAAAACATCTTCGTTTTCGTATTTGGACTCCCTAACCTATTTAATCTCGACCATCGGATTTCAATCAGATGATCCAAACTCCTCTCTTTCTTATATATATATAGTCTACCCTAGTCCATTTTGTACCTAACCCTATTTCCTAGGGATCCTCCCAGCCGCTGCCACTGCTCTCCATCCCATCACCCAGATCCGTCGGCACCCACCTCCTTTGTTTCCGTGCCTAAGCAACCCCCGCGCCTCCTCCCGATCCCCATGGATGTTGCTTCCTCTGCCCGTCGCCCCTCTCCTGCAGCCACAAGCGCCCTGAGCTCCACCTCGCGTGCCACCTCCTCATCCCCGCGCAGCTCAGGGACTCCAAGCCCCATCAATTCAGCCGTCCAGGAGGACGTGGACCCACGCCGTCGCGTCGTGCTACTCCCGCGCCACTCGACCTCCGCCTCCTCTGCTCGCATCTCGCCAGAGCAGGCCCCACTATGTCGCCCGCCGGCGATCCCAACACCTCACAGGAGGTCCCATCCTGGACGCTCGAACAAGCTCGCCAGCGTTCTCGGTCGTCCTCGCGCCATCGCTCTGCAATGAGCATAGACCCCGCAGCAGCCGTCATCTTCACCCTAGCAGACGCCGCAGCCCGTCCATGGACAACCGCAGCAAGCAGGCCAGCCGCATCACTAGAGCTCCATCCCATCGTCCAACGGTGTCGATCACCACAAGCTCAAGCCCCGCTATGGCCGTGCTTGACCGCGCCAAGCCCCACCTCGCGTCGCGCCGCCCGACTCCTTCTCCCGGATCCACCCCCGCATCTCGCCGGTGTACCATGCGCCTTCGTGTCTTCCTCGCCCGCACCTCACCGGCGAACTCCTACTTCAAGTCGCGCCGGCGTCCCACTCATTCTGCTTGGGAACGAGCATGACCCCGCCCTCTACTTTGATCTCCTCCGCGTTGACCGGTCGCACGTCGTGGGCCACATCTGCTACATCGAACCGCATCCGCGCGCTAAGGCCCCGCTCCCCCGATCTGCAGGCCCGATGACCCATGGTGAGCACCACCAGATCCAGCACTATGCGCACTGTTGGGCCAGTTCAAGTTTCAGCCCGTGGACGTTTTTTTCTGTTCTGGACGATTTGCTAATTATCCCCGGTTTTACAGTTTTGTAGGAAAGTCCCTCTAGATCATGCATATAATAACTCCACAACCGTGCATCGGTTTAAAATGTTTTAAATATGTAAAACGCTTAGAATTTGATCTAGTTTCATAATATGCAACTTTCGTCCATACTTGAAATGTTTAAATTGATGTTTGCATTTAATTTGCATAATGAAATGCTAAAATGGTTTATTTCATAACTAAATAACCGTAGCTCCGTCTTAAATAAAATTTATATGTAAATGGTCTGGAAAAATGCATAGATTAACATGGTGGCATTAATTTGCATGTTTAACCACTCTAAAATTGTGTATAGCGTATATTAGTAGCAAATTCGAAATGTGCATATGGGGATTTTTCCAGAATTGTTGTGTGTTGTTTCCGGCCTCATTTAAACTTGCCTAACTAGGTTGTTTACTTATGCTTCACCTCTTGCCATGTTTAACAACATTTAATATTGTTGAGTAGTTTAAATGGGAGAGAACTAAATAATTTTTGTGAAGTTTCGTCAATATGCAACTCGTTGCATATTGAGCTCCACTTAATTTGTAGTATTGTTTGTTGCACTTTGCCATGCCATAACTCATTAAACCGGACATGCATCATACTTGGTTGTGCATCATGCCATGTTTATGTGATGGTTGTTTACCATGTTGTTTGCTTCTTTTCGGTTGTGCTTCTTCTCGATAGTTCCTGTGATGTTGCGATTGTGAGGATTCATTCGACTATGTTGGTTCGTCTACTTCATGGATTCGGTCTTCTTCCTAGCAGGATCTCAGGCAAGATGACTATCACCTTGGATCTCACTACTATCATTGATATGCTAGTTGTCTCGATGCTATCGCTATGTCGCGCTACCTGCCACTTGTTTATCAAGCCTCCCAAACTGCCATGATAGCCTCTAACCTTTTTACCCTTCCTAACAAACCGTTGTTTGGCTATGTTACCACTTTGCTCGGCCCCTCTTTAGCGTTGCTAGTTGCAGGTGCAGTTGCAGGTTGTTCCATGTTGGGACATGGATTTCATGGGATATCACAATATCTCTTATTTAATTAATGCATCTATATACTTGGTAAAGGGTGGAAGGCTCGGCCTTTTGCCTGGTGTATTGTTCCACTCTTGCCGCCCTAGTTTACGTCATACCGGTGTTATGTTCCTTGATTTTGCGTCCCTAACACGATGAGGGGTATGGGGCCCTCTTGACAGTTCGCTTTGAATAAAACTCTTCCAGCAAGGCCCAACTTTGGTTTTACCATTTGCCTAATAACAACTAAAACTTGCATAGGGACTTGCCGGCCCCCGTGGACTTAATCAACCCCCGGGCCAATGCTCCGCGTGAGTGTTCGTCCAAACTAGGTGATGTCCAGTGCCTCCTGGGCAACCAGGGTCTCAGCCAACCCGATGTCTGGCCATCTGGTGTACCCTGAGAACGAGATACGTGTGACTCCTATCAGGCTAGGTCAGTGCATCAGGAGGTCTTGCTGGTTTTGTTTTACCATTGTTGAAATGTCTTGTGCACCGGGATTCCGAGTCTGATCGGGTGTCCCGCGATGGAGGATTGTCTCCACGAATCATGAGCTTGTCATGGGCTAAGTTGGGACACCCCTGCAGGGTTTAAACTTTCGAGAGTCGTGCCTGCGGTTATGTGGCAGATGGGAATTTGTTAATATCTGGTTGTAGAGGACTTGAAGTAAACTCAATTAAAATACACCAACTGCGTGTGTAACCGTGACAGTCTCTTCTCAGGTGCGTTCGAGAAGAGAACACGGTTGGGTTATGTCTGAACATAAGTAGTTCAGGATCACTTATTGATCGTTACTAGTTTGCGACCATTTGCGTAGTTTCTCATCTTACTCTTGTACTCGTAAGTTAGCCACCATGCATTGCTTAGTCGCTGCGGCAACCTCACCACCTTACCCCTTCCTTACCCATTAATCTTTGCTAGTATTGATACCCATGGTAATGGAATTGCTGAATCCTCGTGGCTCACAGATTACTACAACAACAGTTGCATGTTCAGGTTATGCGAAGCTTTGACGTGAGAGTGAAGCTTGCTTGCTTTTGGAGTTCTTCTTCTTATTCTTCTTTGATCAAGGGTTAGGTTTCAGGTCGGGGAACCTGGGATTAGCAGGTTGGATGTAGTTCTTCTTTTTCGTTTGATTTCATCTGTAGTCGGACCCTGCTCTTCTGTATGATGGTTGCCATGTATTGAAGTGTTGTTGTATGAATGATGTAAGTTGTGGCGAGTGTAAGCCTTTATCTTGTATTCTCATCTATTCAGTACATGGTATGTTGTAATGATATCCACCTTGCTATGTTCTCGAAATGCGGTTGTGCCCCAATCATGAGTTCATCACGTGATTGAGATAGAATCGCATCTTGGGCGCTACAAGTTGGTATCAGAGCCTAACCGACTTTGGGAGCCCCCTTGATTGATCAAATCGATGTCGTTGTTGAGTCTAGAAGATAACTATTTTGAGTCTAGTTATATCGGAGAGTAGGAATTCTTTTTACTCCTTATCCCCTTTGTCGCTCTGGTGAGGACTCCTGAGGTAGAAGTTTTGACTTCACTCTCCTCTTGTTCACTCAAAAAAATTAGGATCATGCGGGTATTGTTGGATCGTTGCGATATCGTTGTGAAGGGAATTCTGTCTTGGTGCCTCCTGACATTTAGGGGTTGTGGCGGTGTCCCGGGGGGTTGAGCTCCAATGTGTTTTTGTCATAGTGCTTATCATTTCAGTTTCGGAATACTGAGGTCGCCGACATCAAAATCGCTTCTATACTCTTTGTGGTGAGAGTAGTTTGACGACACCCAGTACTGGGGAGAGTGAGCAGATGTATTGCCACATCTAGTATATTGGATGTTTTCGAAGGTCTCAGGTACACAATTTCCAAAGGTTTCTTGGTTATGTGTTGAAGGATGGATATAGTTGGAGCATAGGGCTTGTAGTTGTGTGAGATATTTGTGCCTCCATGTATCCCCAACACCAGATTGCATAACCAGAAAGTTTCAGGAGTTCATAGGTGGGAATTCAAGTAATTACCTTGGATATCTTTCCGACAGATGCATGATATGAGATTGGGGTTCGACGTCTAGTGGTCCGCTTGTCCATGGTTGGTTTTACAGTGGTCTCGTTGTGTCTTAAGGAGTCCTTGGCTATGCTGACTCGGGGACGCTTCTTATGTCATGTGCACTGCCTTGTACATGATGGTGCTGTACGATCGAGCCCGTGCGGGCCCCACCACGAAAACTTCGGATGAAATCTCTATCATATGTTTGTTTCGGCTTATTCTACAAGCCAATCCCTTGTTTTATTTTGAGTTGGTATTCGAGTTGCTTCGAAGTCAAATGTGGATTCCATACCTTTTCTAAACGGTGTTCTCATATTTCTATGTGGATACTAATCCTTCTTGTTTATCGAGATTGTCATGTAAATTCTTTTCCAACCGGTTCGCTTCTCGTCAAGATGATCCTATCATTTTCCCCTTTCGCAAGATCACCTCTCAGTTTTCCCAACATTGTTCGTTTCATTCATCCCCAAGTTGCCTTTGTTTTTCCCCCCCCCCCCCCCTTTTTTTTAAAAGACTCAGAGATATCAAATCAACTATCCATTTTATTCATGTGAAGTCTCTTCATTCTTTTAAATCAATGTTCGTACCCGGTGATTATCATGAAGATGGTCAGGAGTTTCAAGTTCATCATTCTTCTTTTTTTGTTTTCTCGGTGGAGTCAATTCAAGCTTCGGTATTAATCATATCTCTTCCTTTTGTTTCACATGCTTTCCCATGTGGCAATTTCTTATCCAAGTCTCTCTTATTTATTCACCTCTATTCATATCCGGAGTGTAGAAGATATCTCGAAAGATTCATGATTCCATTCTTAATCCATTCAATCTATTTTGAGGTTGTTATCTCATTCGAGCCATTTAATTCAACTGGTGCAATCTCTCTTTTAAAATCATTCAACGGTGTTTTCTTTTGAGTGGGTCCTAACCCACAGGTCTTTTACAAGGATCTTACCTGACTCTTCTAATTTATCCGGAGCGATTCCAAAATTCTTTTCAAAAGTGTGACGTGAGAATGGATTCCATCAGTCATATGCCTTTTCCAAGATCGCTTCCAAATTCTTTTCATTGTTGGTTCAACATTTCTATTCTTCATTGTTCCGGAGTGTCTCATCAATTGTCATGGTGGTTCTCATCATCATTCTCAACATTTGAAGACCGAAGAAGAATTTTTCCTAAATCTTGGTCCATTCTCTTGAGATTTGTGGTTCTAGCTTCATGCCATCCTCTCAAATCATTTCCAGTCGTGGGAATTCTTCTCATACCTGTCACACCCACTATGCGGCTATATCTCCCACGTGTCGAGGCATGACTTAGAGGCATAACCGCATGGTGGTTTTGTCACAAGAGGGGTAATCTTCACATAATCCCATGTACTGAATAAGAAAGGGATAAAGAGTTACAATCGCCACTTCACACAAATAACAAGTAAACGTACATCATCAAGAGTACAATCAAGGTCCGACTACGAAACCAAAATAAAAGAAGACAACCCCAAATGCTAGATCCCTGATTGTCCCAACTGGGCTCCACTACTGATCATCAGGAAATGAAACATAGTAAGGAACAAGGTCCTCATCGAACTCTCTCTTGAGTTTGGTCCATCACCTGCACTGGTATCATCGGCACCTGCAACTATTTGGAAGTATCCGTGATTCACGAGGACACAACAATCTCACACCCGCGAGATCAAGACTATTTAAGCTTATGTGTAGGATAAGGTAATAAGGTGGAGCTGCAGGTGCCGATGATACCAGTGCAGGTAGCTAACATAAGCAAATAAGAGTAAGATGAGAAGCTACGCAATGGTCAAAAAGCTATAAGTGATCAAGAAGTGATCCTGAAACTACTTACGTTCAAACATAATCCAAGGTCGTGTTCACTTCCCGGACTCCGTCGAAAAGAGACCATCACGGCTACACACGCAGTTGATTTATTTTAATTAAGTCAAGTGTCAAGTTCTCTACAACCGGATATTAACAAATTCCCATCTACCACATAACCGTGGGCACGGCTCTCAAAAGTTTATACCCTACAGGGGTGTCTCAACTTAGCCCATCACAAGCTCTCACGGTCAACGAAGGATATTCCTTCTCCTGGAAAGACCCGATCAGTCTCGGAATCCCGGTTACAAGACATTTCGACAATGGTAAAACAAGACCAGCAAAGCTGCCCGATGTGCCGACAAATCCCGATAGGAGTCGCACGTATCTTGTTCTCAGGGCACACCGGATGGGACAAGCTATGAGTAAAACCAGCCCTCAAGTTTCCCTAAGGTAGCCCTGCGGGTTGCCCGGTTTGGACCAACACTCAGACGAGCACTGGCCCGGGGGGGTTTAAAATAAAGGTGACCCTTGAGTCTGCAGAACCCAAGGGAAAGGTATAGGTGGTAGGTAGGCAAATGGTAAAGCCAAGGTTGGGCCTTGCTGGAGGAGTTTTATTCAAAGCAAACTGTCAAGGGGGCCCCATAACCCCAACCGCGTAAGGAAGGCAAAATCAAGGAACATAATACCAGTATGATGGAAACTAAGGCGGCAAGAGTGGAACAAAACACCAGGAAAAAGGCTGAGCCTTCCACCCTTTACCAAGTATATAGATGCATTAATTAAAATAAGAGATAATGTGATATCCCAACATATCCATGTTCCAACATGGAACAAACTTCAACTTCGCCTGCAACTAACAACGCTATAAGAGGGGCTGAGCAAAAGCGGTAACATAGCCAAACAACGGTTTGTTAGGAAGGTGGGTTGGAGGCTTGACATGGCAATATGGGAGGAATGATATAACAAGTGGTAGGTAGCGCGACATAGCGATAGAGCGAACAACTAGCAAGCAAAGATAGAAGTGATTTCGAGGGTATGGTCATCTTGCCTGCAATGTTCTCAGAGTTGTCGAAAGCTTGATCCTCGTTAGCGTACTCAACAGGTTCCTCCTTCACGTACTCGTCTCCCGAATCTACCAAAAGCAAGAACACAAGCAACGGAACAACAATCAATCACGATGCAATGCACAAGCAACATGATACAATACATGGCATGATATGCAAGATATGATATGCAATGCATATGCGTGCTCCGGAAGGAAAAGAATGATCAAGGCAAAAACTTGGCAAACCAAGTATGCCGCTGGAAAGATGAGGTGATTTTGGTCGAAATCGATATAAGGATCACCGGAAACGGATGCACGGTTTGCAAATGACAAGCAATACAAGGATGATGCAAATCTACGATTAACAGCATGATAGTACTTAGAATGCAACAAGAAACTAAGCTATTTCACACCAACATAGCAAAAAAGCATATGGTAGTGATTTATAAGAGATGCTTGTCAAAACATGAACACTGAGCTATGGCTAAATCACACTAGAACAGGTTCAAACAAGCATGGCAAAAGTGCAAAAGATATCAGCTTCAGACTTTGTGAAAATACTAACATGTCAAAAACAACATCAGGAAGCAATGTTTAGAGCAAGCAAACAACATGCTACGGGAATATATCATGGCAAACAAAGGCATGTCATGCTTATCCTAAATGCACTTAACAAAACTCCCTTATGGCACCCATGTAAACATAGAAAGTTTTATAAAATGATTCAGACTTAGTGAAATTCAGGACATGGCAGAAACAGATTCATGATAGCAACTTTGCAAGCTCATGTCACTCACCACAAAGCATTACATGACAACACAAGCATACCACAAGCAAGAAGACATGTTCAAGATGCTACGCATGGCAAGAGCAAGTTCATAGGGTACATGCATCACTAGCAACAACCATGGAAATATTGATTATCATGTTAACAATCTGCCAGGAACATTATTTAGCAACAGTAGAGCATGGTAATGATAATCTAGAGCACTCCATAGTTGCAACCAGAGGCATGAATGGATAGAGAATAACCATATGTTCAAAACATCCTTACTTAAGTATCTCAAAATAATCATGGATCTCATGGTAGCAACAAGTTTACATGGCATCAAAATAACATCAGGAAAAGGACTTAGCAAAGTCCTAAGTACCTGAAAACGGCAACATTACGGAGACTACTTTGCATGCTTGTGCTAGTCCCCACATAGCTCCCAAAAATACAAGACCTGCACCTCTGTAAAGATGTCATGATGGAGATCATAAAACATGTAGAAATCATGCTCATAGGATGCACACACAAGATGCAACAAAAATGACAAATCTCCATGTTCTGTTAAGAACCAACAGTTAACATTTTATAGCACTCTTGCAATGATCATAATGGCATCCAAATGGACAGTAACATGCATCCAAATGGAACTAACATGAATAGCATCACGAGACGAACATTTCGACATATCATATGCATGAATTGGAGCCACGGTCAGGGAGATGTAGCATCATGAACATGGCATAAAAATTACAGGGATCTCCGGGACTTAGTGGAATCTCAGGGGAAAACAAGACCGGGCGTCAAATAATAAAACAACGCACGGGAGGGATTTAGACGGAGGCTCACCACGTGGGCTTGGCCTAGGAAGCAGAAGGAGGCGGGCCGGAGGAGATGGGCCGCGGGAATGCGCTGGCCCATGCGGGTCGGACGCAATGGCCCACTCCTCCCGATCCCACCTGAATCGAGGAGGACAGCAGCGAGGTGGTGGCGGAGTCGGCGCTCCGGTAGGTCTCCGATGGCCGGAGCGGCGACGTGAGGCAGCGAGGCCGAGGTCCGGTGGCGGCGGCGCTATCGGAAGGCGACGGAGGAGGCAACGGGTGCGCTGGTGACGGGAGGGCGCGGGCGACGACCCTGGCGGGCGCTCTGGTGGCCGAGCTCGCCGGTGGGAGGCGAGACGGCAGAGAGCAGCGAGGCTCCGGTGAGCGGGCGCGGTCGGCTGCACGCACGGGCTGCGGCAGGCGGCCTCGGGTCTGCGCGGGAGGCGGCGGCGGGATGGGGCCCGGCGGGCCTGGCACGGAGGGGAGGAGAGAGAGGCCGGTGGGAGACAGGTGGCGGCCTCCGGTTGGTCCGGCCATCGGCGCGGATGCGTCCGGAGGCGGACATGTCTGGCTCGGGATGGGGGGGAATCTAGGGTTTGATCCACGAAAATGGAGGGGGTGTTTATATAGGTAGAGGGAGCTAGGAGAGTCCAAATGAGGTGCGGTTTTGCCCAAACGATCATGATCCAACGACGGAGAACATGGAGGTGGTTTAGATGGGTTATTGGGCTGTTTTGGAGGGGTGTTGGGCTGCAACACCAAAGAGCCTTTTGCGATTACCCGGTTAACCGTTGGGGTATCAAACGACCTCCAAATGGAACGAAATTTGACAGGCGGTCTACCAGTGATGTACCAAGGCCACTTGACAAATCTCGGCCCATTCCGAGAATGTTTTTCTCCCACTTACGAAAGAAGACAAGAGTGGTGCGCCGGGTGCGTCTGGGAGTGTCGGATTGCGAAACGGACAACGGGGGAAAATGCTCGGATGCATGAGACGAACACATATGCAAATGCGAGGCACATGATGACATGATATGAAATGCATGACATGAACAAAATACAAAATGGGAGACAAAACCCCAACCACGAAGGAAATCTCATATCACGTAGCCGAAAATGGCAAGAGTCGGAGTTACAAATATGGAAAGTTACATCCGGGGTGTTACAACACTCCACCACTACAAGAGGATCTCGTCCAGAGATCTAGGATGGCACCGGAGGGAAGCAGAAAAGAAAGAGGAGAGGTAAAACTAAGTTGCTTCTTGTAAAAATGAGTGAAACCAATGAACCTTGAGAGGTTAAACAGTTTTTAAGAAAGAATACAATGGAGATGAACAAAGTTGAAGACACTCTGTTAGAGAAGAGGAACAAGGAACATTGGGAAAACCTTGGGGTTGCAAAGACATGAATGAAGAGCTCCAGCGATAAGGAAGGACAAGTAACCACTCCGGTTGAAACAAGATAGGAAGGAATAAGAATGATATAATTTGGACAGCACTCCGGTATAAAGAGAAGGAAAACTTGATGAGTTGAAAAGAACTTCAAACACTACAAGGATCCGGGTCTATTGCAACAAAACCGTTTGTTGCAATACATGTTGTTTCGTGGCGATAAGTACCTATTGCCACGAAACGACATTCGTTGGCAGCCGTTGCGACTGGACACATGGTAATAGGTTATCACCACAAAAAAATATTTGTGGCAACAAAGTGTGCTATTGCAACATCCATGCGGGAAGTTGCCACATGTTTTCCCGTGGCAGCACTCACCTGATGCCACAATTTGATTTGTGTAGATAGCTTTAATGCAACAT
This sequence comes from Triticum urartu, assembly GCF_003073215.2. Taxonomy (NCBI): domain Eukaryota; kingdom Viridiplantae; phylum Streptophyta; class Magnoliopsida; order Poales; family Poaceae; genus Triticum; species Triticum urartu. The sequence continues at coordinate 486,928,102 of NC_053023.1, read as the reverse complement.
GTAATGAATTGTGGAGACTGATATGTCGTAGCGATAGACATTTGTGGCAACAACCTATGCCAACAACGGCCATTTCGTGGCGCATTACTCTTTCGTGGCAATAGTCAATTGTGGCAACAAACTATGGCAACAATCCTTGTTTTTGTGGCTTTAGGCATATTGTCACGACCCACTGCGCTTGTGGCATTAACTTTTGGCAAAAAATATTCCAATCGTCGTAACAGGAAATTGCAACATACTTGTTTTGATGGTGACAAATAGGTATCACCACAAGTAACATCTTTGTAGCAAGAAATTATTGCGACAATTTAAACTTTCTGTGGCGATGCTCTATTTCAACAAACTTACTTTGGTGGCGCCAAACTGTTATCGCATCATGAAATTTTTTGTGGCGCCAAACTATTATAACAATATAAAGTGCTCCATTGCAACATCCTAGTGCAACAAAACAGATAGGCGTAGCAACTGAGATATGATGCAACACTATATTTTTAGTGGTGGTAGCATGTGGCAACCAAAAGTGGGTTGTGGTAATAGTCTATTGCAACCGTAAAAAATACAAGCTTTCAATTACAATATTCAAAACCATACATATAATATGTAGATTCATACAATTCATAATTCTGATAGAAAATATCCATCAAATAAAACTGAAATGTAATTTAGCCATCCTAATTAACTTCGAAGACTAAACTGCCCGTGATCTAGAGTCCAGTCCAGCTAGTTCTTTGGATCCTGCAACCAAGAAATAAAAAAAGTTCTAGTTAATGAGTCGAACATAACATACGCCATACAATTATGCCAGCTCCATTGTTAAAAACTATTGCTAGACTAACTAGCTAATACTGTGTCAGCAAGCATGTAACTAAGGCATCAGAACAACTATACAAGTGTGAATGGCTAAGGCATAACCACAAGTACATCTACTAAAAGTTTTTTTTTCAGAAAAAAACATTGCTTTTAACTTAACAGTGCTGGGCTGAATCACCCAAAGCACGGAGCAGCCACAAGGGCTGGTACATCAGCCTCCCCATTCCAGTTAGGTTCTAACATCCTATCAAGTCTAGCAAGCGCATGAAAAACAGAGTTTGCCGAGCGACAACATACATTTATTTCATAATAAGAAAACCATAATTTGAGCGGGTACTTGGTATCCTCAATAACAGCAGCATAGGCCGACGAGTCCACCTTATTGATATTAAGTGCTTCCATCAGGAGTTGCGAGTCCATTTAAAAAACGACCCTCACAACCCCTATATCAGCGGGAAGAGATACTACATGGGACATTGCAGTGGACTCATCAGCAAAGGCATCACGCGCATGATCATGACATCCTGCTCGTGCATACAGAATGGTACCATCATCCGATCATACATCTACTAAAAGCTCCTGCTATTGATTTAAGTTATGACTAGATGTATAGTTTCAGTTAAGTTCATGTCCCTAGCTATCACATATTCGTTTTTTGTTGAAGTTGTGACTCGATGCAGCAACAACACATGGTAAAAGAGAAGAAGCAGCTAGCTAATTATGAAGACCAATGACGTATAAAATGCAGGTGAACATGAAGAGAAAGCAAGGTTGTGACTTACCATTGCTTTAAACATTCGAGATTGCCTTGTTGCAGCTTGTATGAGCGCATTTGAAGAAATAGCAGTCGGCCTTGAACCTGGAGTCTTATTAGGACTAGATGTCTGTGAAAGAATATTTTGCAAGTTTGGATTACTATTTTCTTTGTCAACCCTCTTCGTAGGCACCTGTAAATAGAAGTGCACTTTTAGCAATGCAAGTAAGCAACATAAATCTTACAAGGTCGGAAGCATATGACCTGTAAATAGAAGTGCACTTTTAGCAATGCAAGTAAGCAACATAAATCTTACAAGGTCGGAAGCATATGACTGTAATCACCATCACCTGTTGGGTTCCCATCTGTTTGCTCAATTCTACAAACTTTGCCATCATGTTTTTTTCCAATTCCAGCCTTGATGTTCGCTCCTCTTGCAACAATCTTTCCCTTTCAGCACGCTCTTCTTTTAACCTCTCCTCAAGTTGTTCTCTCTCAGCACGCTCCAAGTTAATCCTATCTTGTGTGTTAGCACGTTCATCTTGTAGTTGATCTTCTAAGTCATTGACCTGCTGGCTGAGCTGAGAGTTTCGCTCCTGGGTGGCTGCTGTAGCACGAGCTTGCTCTTCAATCTGGATACGGAACTTTTCAGAACTAGTTGAAGTTTTGGCCATGTATCCGTACCCACGAGGCTGCGATGACTTGCATTCCAGAGTGTCTTTGCAAGCGGTCTGGAAAATATTGTTTTTCTGCTCACTTGAAAGTGGACCTTCAGTTTCAGCTTGTTTGTTTTTAACCTCTTCAAGTGCTTTGTCCTAAAATGAAAGGAACAATTATAGGTGCAGCATCAATATTGACACTATAAAAGATGAAACAAGAATAACACGGTCCAACGCATGAATAATCGCATCTGATGATGAAACATGCCGAATTCACATCATTGACTAACTATAGAATAACCAAAAGTCAGTGTACTCATGTAAACTTTCTGGGAATCTGTGTTAGACCATGTTCCATCGTTTGTGTGGGTGAGTTCCCATAGAGCAATACAATCTGGCTCTTCTCCAGTTTCCAAGTTTCTCTGCAAGTAATATAACAATGAGATGCTTGAAACATGACACCATATTTAGCAGCAAGGCATACATATTTAGTTGGACCCATACCTTCTCAAAACTAACTTGCGAGTAAGATTTTGATCCCATTATGTGTTTTGTCTTCTGTTTCTTATGGTTATCGGCGTTCATTTGGCTGCGTTCCTATCAATTCATTGAAACCAGATATAACCAGTGAGACTAGCCATTTGATCTTAACACATAATAGACAAACCGTGATCTTAGAGATAACCTGAAATTTTGAATCAGTGCCAAAGTACTCAATCATCCATTCCCACTCTTCTGGTTGTAAATCTTCTGGCAGATTAGCCAATCTAGCTGCATCTGTTTTGTATGCCTTGTAAGTGGAGCTTAGAGTTGATCGCCAGCCTCTATATCTCTCTTTCGCAATTTTGAGAACTTTTTCTTCTGTTTCTGGTGTATCTTCTAGGTCCCATCTGTCCTGTAAAGCATACAGCAAATAAATATACATAAGCACTGCATTATCGATGGTAAAATAAGATAACACATGTGAAAAATGTTGTACGCACTATCATATCTGCAACAATGAGTCAATGAATGGTAGGGTGAATGTCCGACCACGTCCTCACTCCAATGAGTGGTAACTTTCTTTTCATTATGACTACCACGTCATCCTTGAACGAACGATAGTTCATTCCTACTGTACCACCCAATTTTTCAGAGAATGTAATATTTAGCTTTGCAGATCCATTGGCAAAACGCTTCTTAGATGCTTTAAAACCTTTTAGAACACCTCGCCCTTTCTTCTTCTGTCCACCAGCTTCTACAGCCCAGATCATACAAGAAAAATTGTATTACTCAGCATTAGATTGTAAAAATGATGACATAAATGTAAACGAAAGCAAGTACCATCCTGTAGTAGCGCACGGTTGCGGCGAGCATGGGATGGCCATTCAGCAAGGGAACACATGTCATTAGCAGATACTGGAATGTCAGATTGTTCTGGAGTTCCTGTAAAAGATTTTGTAGTCTTGAAGGTTTAGCTATTTAACCCACACCAAGATTTTATGCATTATAGCAAATGCTAAACAATTTACCAGATTTGGGTTGTCCACGTTGGTTTTTGTATGCCGTTATACTTTCCATCCTTGTTAAGAGAACAGAGCCTTTCTTTACTGCACACAAAAACAATCATGGGACTTAGCATTAACAAAGTATTGATATTCTGCACCGTTCAGATAGGTGATTATGAAGTAAGGATGTTGTGTACCCGGAGCATCCTCCGTAAAATTCATCATTGTGCCCTTGTGTAGGTAAACCAGACATATGTGAATGGACATGAACGGCAAAGTATCAGTGATAGGTTCATGAAAATACTACTCTGAATCTATAGGGAAAAAATCCAATGTGACTCGTGTAAGACCAAATATCTATTAAAAATCATCTTATGGTAATCTGAATCAAATGCAATGCAGAGGATGACTAAACCTGGATATGCAGCGGCAAAGCTGCTCATACAACAATCAATTAAGCTGCTTGTATTAGCTAGCTAGCTAGCTTTGTACATACAGAGTACGTCTATATCTTTCAGTTAATGGATCTAATGGATCTAATGTTCAAAAACCAATCTAATGCTCACGACCCCCTTTGGCGTCCAGGAGGAAACAGAGCGAACCAGGAGCAGAGATGGTGGAGAGGTCTGCAGGCATCTCGGGCACGCTGGGGTCGGGTGAGGCAGTAACCAGCGCCTGGCCACCACGTCACGACACCGGCGTGCACAGCCAAGACGGCTGCGGCCATGAACCGGGCTGGGAGGCCCCGTCGAGCCCCAGTTCAAGGCCGAGGCGAGCTCCATGGCGGCCAGCCTCCAGGCCAAGGTGAGGCGCTGCGCCGACCCTCCAGGCCGCGAGCGCCTCCGCCGAGGCGGCCAAATTGAGGCGCGATGGGAAAATGCCACCGGCGGCGGCATGTCCCCTGCCCTGACTTCTTTTCTACGGCCAAGCGGCGAGCGGAGGAGAGAAGAGGCAGCCCCTCTGAATGGATCGGGATCGAGAGAGCCGCGCACCGAGGAGGAGCTCGTGGGGGTTTGATCCCGGACAGATGCGGGCGCAGAGGAGAGGGAGGAGGGGGAGATTGAGGAGGACTGGATTTTTCAGCGATGGAGGAGATCAGGAGGAGGACTAACCTGACGCCGTGCACCTGATGTGGTTCGTTCTGTTGACGCCGTCATGACGCCGGCAGCACAGATGAACCGAGACGAGAGCTCAGATCCAATCGCCCGTGAAGACGCCGTCGTTTGGTCTAGAATTATATATTCGTGGGTTGTTAGGAAGGTATTTAGCGGGAAGCTAATTTTTTGGTGGGAACAAAGACGCTAATTTGGGACCTTTTAGCGGGAGGTTAAAAAATATTGGCGCGTACACCTAAATTAGGTGGTGGGAAAGTAACTCTTTCTGTTTAAAAGAATGCAAATTTGCCATGATGTAAAATGTTTGCCATGGCACAAACATATTGCATGTTAATTGACATGGCAAAATTACCTGGGTGGATTTGCAGTAGTAAGTACAAAAGCAAAATCAAATCTCTTAAAAGTTGCAATGCTTAATGTGGTCATCATCAATCTTACAAAGTCAAAAAAAGGGAAACAAACACATATTTCTACAATCAACTCAAATTTGTTTTTTTACTACTCCATGTGAACATGGCCAAAGTTGTAGTGGTGACATGGCGAAAACTATATTAGAGGCATGGCAAATAGATTAGCAAATTTGCCATGGTAAAAAAATATGTGTATGTCATGCCAAAAGTTATAGTGGTGACATGGAAAAAGCTATATTAGAGGCATGCCAAAAGCTATAAAATCCTTTTTGCCATGGCAAAGCAGTGTTCAACAATATATACTTTTGATTCATGGCAAAATCTAGAGAAAATCCGATTCATGATTCATTTCAAAGCTAGAGTTTGTATGTACTGATCACATGGCAAGTTTACAAAATTTGCACTACAGACTAAATACAGGAGGACAAATGCCATGGGAAATTACTGAATATAATTCTCGCAGGAGGACAAACAACACTAAACAGTGCTAAACACTACACACTAGTTGCCAATTTGCCATATTGTACTAAATATCATGTTCTACACAATTTGCCATGCTCAAAAGAAACTATTCCAGAAAAAATATTGTCAAGATGTACCCAATGTGTACCCATGTGAACCAGAAATCTAAAATCTGCTCGATGCACATATCCTATCCCCGATACTCCAACTCCCTGTACAACAAAAGTGCAAAGTTTCAGTGTACATTAAGCTGAACCTGAACCATTCTTTGTGACGAAACTTCCTGTTCTAACTAAATCTGCACGCATGTGCTCTGCTGTTGTGCTCGTCCCAGGTCAGTAGCAGTAGGAGAGCTGAGCTAACGGCAAGGCACATGAGCACAGCTCGGGCGGCTACTAGGAGGCGGCGGAATACCTGGGCTCGGGGTGAATCCCGGTGAGCAGTTCACCATCCGCACATCACTAGAAGAAAATGGCGTCCCCGCCGGCGAGCAGATCCCTATTGGCGCATCGGCGAGCAGGTCGGCTGCGAGCCGCAAGGCCTCGTCCACCTCCTAGTTGACCTCCATGAAGCGCCGCGGCGTCAGCGTCAGCACCTCCACTGCTCTCTCCCTCCGCGCCCCGCCTCCTCGAACAGCACCGCGCCCGTCAGTACCTCCATTGCTTCTCCCCCTTCCGCGTCCCGCAGCCTCGTGCGCCACCAGGCCCCGCCTCCCGGTGTAGGATGACGGCGCCGCCGCTTCAGCTGGTCGCCATCGCCTCCCTCGCGCCCAGGGCCTCGCGGACATCGCCATCGCCGCCGGGTTGGAGGTGGGCGCATCGCAGGGATGGTGCGGGCAGCGTCGCCCCGAGCGCGGCGGCCTGGTGCTCGCGGCGGCGCTCGGCCTCGGACCGCGACGGCACCTCGCTCCGGTCGGCGAGGAGCTGAGTCGTAGCGCGGCAGTACCTAGTGCTCGGCTGTAGCGAACGCCAAATCCCTGGCCCCCTCCGCGGATCCCTCGACCCCTGCCACCGCGACTGTGGCGGGATCTGGTCACGGAGGAGCCTCGTCGCCGGCGAAGGCCACTCCTGTCTGTATTGCGTGGCGGAGACAGAGCAGTGTGCTCTGAGCGGTGGAGCAAGGGGAGAAGAAGATAGGATTGATGCTGGCGTTCGGGATGAAGCCTGTTTTATACTGTTTTACCGAACGAAAACAAAACGTGACGTGTCGGACCTCAGTTGCTATGAGATTCGTGCCTGTAGTCAATGGCACAGAGATTCTAAATTACGGGTTTTTCAGGAGTTAGGAGTTATAGATTCCGAAATTTATTTGTAAAAAGTTATATCATGGTGAAAAAAAACACCAAATACGAGTACCAAGCACCTATAAGATGTGCAAAAAAATCACTTAGTGCCGATGGAGAACACTGAAACCTCATTTAATATTGAGATTTATCGTCTTAGGAATGTGTTGTTTCATCTTGGATCTGCACTTAGGTTGGGATATGTCAAAAATTTGTGCCTTGGTCAGTTGGTCAAAGCAGCAAAAAAATGGCTAGTTTAGAACTACAGGTCACAGAAACCTCATGCGACCCTCACTTTAAACTATTAGGTTATACTCTTGTCTCGAAACATAAGTACTGATGGGATGGGTTGATGAGACAGTCGATCTATGTCGGTCCCGATCTAAAATTCCGATCTTGAGATGGGGTGATCTCAGCATCATTCATCTTATCGGACAATCCTTGGAGGGTTCGTCCAAGCCAGAGTAGGTCGAACATAATTATGTCGCTTTTGTTCAAATGATAATCATAGAGATTCAACTATGTAAATCAAACAACCAAACCAATTTTGTTTTGAGATTTATTGTGTTAGGACCGGGTCGGAACACCACTGGTCTAGGGGTCGCCGCCACCAACGACGGCGGCGGGGAGGAAGGGAAGAGGGAGGGCTTGGGAGGAGGGGCCGGGGGTGGATGGACGGAGAGCTCGAAAATGGATCGCACGGTCTTGGAAGCTTTCGACGGAGCCGCCCCCGGATTCGTGGGAGACGAGTTGCCCTGAGCCTCAATAGCGGCGGGGAGGCGTCGATGGGAGGAATTGAACAGCCAGGTGACTCTCCGAGACACATGGACGGTTAAGGGAAATTGGCTGGTGCCAGGACCCGGGTTGTACTTGAATAGAATTACTATCTTCTTTCAAACAGAAAAAGAAAGGGGTGAAAAAATATCCAATTGCCCGTGAACATATTTCAGTAAAAAAAATTGCGTGGACATATTTCAGTAATATACGTTATCCGACCTTAAAAGAAAGTATATACGGCAGAAGAGCGTGTCTGGTCACCCGGGCGATCGAAGCACCCAATGGCGCGACCGACCAGACGACCGGTCTGATGCCACGTGCCCCGGGCGATCGAAGCACCCAGTGGAGCGACCGACCAGACGACCCGTCTGATGCCACGCGCGGCTGAACCACAAAGGAGGGGATCGAAGGAAAGAAAAGGGGCGCGACATCATTTCTGTCACCCCTCAAAAAAGAAAAAAAAATCAAAGCGAGAATAGAGACAGGGGAGACACCAAATCGAACCCAGAAAAGAGAAAGGAGAGAGACAGGTCGAAGGAAGAGGGAGGTGAGAAGAGGGTTTCGGGAGGCTCGTGTAACATCCCAAATTTTCAATTTGGAATGTTATACATTAGATCATGCGTATTTTATTTATTGCATTTTAGGTCCGTAGAAAAGTTCATTTTGTTCGGCTCATTTTTAGGAGTCGAGGAAAATTTACTTCATTAGTTTTGGAGTTCGGTAGATTTTGTTTTCTGTGTTTTTCCAAGCACGGAACTGTTTAAAAAAAACTGGACCAAGGCCGGCCAGGCCAAGGCCCAGCCGGGCCGAAGGCCACCGCCCCAGGGAGCCGCGCGTACCTAGCGCTGGCGCAGGAGGCCGCCGCCTCTTGCCTCGCCTCTAATCCGTTTTGGACTAGGGTTAGTCCTTTTCCTTGTTTTGTTTTTCCTAGTCCTACTCCGTTTGCCTTTTTCTTTTAGGATTCCTATTCCTAGTCTATTTCTTGTCTCCTACCCAAAGTCTCCTCACCCCTCCCCAATATAAATACCCAAGCACCCCCCTCTAAATCATCAAACTCAAAGCCTAGAGCTCCACCACACCCCGCGCCGCGCCACTCCTCACCCGCGCCGCACTTTAGCCACCGCGCCGCGCTGCCCTACACCACCGTCGCTGCCGCGCCCTGCGTCACCGCCGCCGCCGCCCTTGTGCCCGCACCGCCGCCCCTTGCCCAACGCCCACGCCGCCGGAGCCCCGTTCGCCGGAACCTCGCCGGAGGTAGCCCCGCGCCGCATCTATTCTTTTCATCAGATCGTTTTCTTCTAATCGTTCCGATTCTTTTCTTCTAAACCGTTCCGGTTTTCTAGATCGGTTTTTCGTTTCGATTTCTTTTCCGAAAACCCTAGATCGGTTTTCGTTCTTCTTTCGGACCATTCATCTCAACGAACGTGATCACCGATTCTTTCCCGGTTAATGACGTCCGTTCGTTTAACCGTTCTTCGTTTTCTTTCTCGTCGGATTTATTCCGCGATCGCGATCTCAGATCCGATCTTCTTTCTAGTTTTTCTTCTTGCTCGTTTATCGGAATCAGGTGATTCAAGCGCCTGGAGTTTCATCTTGAAACCGCCGTTCTGTCTAATCAATTTGAACAAGCTTTTGCCACAGTAAAAATTTGACCTAGTTTCAACTTGCTAGAACCGAGTAGTTTTCCGCCGTTTGTTTTCTGTTTCTTTGTTCGGTTCGTTCTTTCTTTGCAACCGGAGTTCTTAAGTTGAACTTTCTGGTTCGTTCTCTTGTTCGAGTTTTCCTGTGCGTTAGATGAGTACTTATTTCTGCAGATGTTCACACAGGTGTTGCCAAAGGGTCACTGCATTCCTACTAATCTTGCTAAAGTAAGGAAGGTGATCCGAGATCTTGGGCTGGACTACAAGAAGATACACGCGTGCGTTAATGATTGTGTGCTATTCCGTAATGAACATGCTGATGCAGAAGAATGCCCTGTCTGTCATGCGTCTCGATGGAAATCTACTCCTGCTACTGATGAAGACAATGCATCAAGTCGTAAATCAAAGAAGCTAGTGCCACAGAAAGTTCTAAGGTATTTCCCGCTCATTCCAAGACTGCAAAGGCTGTACATGACAGAACATATGTCATCACATATGAAATGGCATAAGGAGGGTCGGATGGATGATGGCGTAAAGAGGCATCCTGCAGATTCCAAGGCATGGAAGCATTTTGATAGGAAATATTATAAGAAATTCTCAAAAGATGCTCGCAGTGTTCGGCTTGGCCTTGCTTCAGATGGATTCAACCCCTTTGGGCTCATGAGTATATCACACAGTACATGGCCTGTCATTCTTATTCCATATAACTTGCCACCTTGGATGTGTATGAAACAAGAAAATTGGATTATGTCAATGATTATTCCAGGACCAAAGTCTCCAGGAAATAACATAGATGTGTACTTGCAGCCCTTGATTGATGAACTGAATGTTCTATGGGAGGATGGTGCTGAGACATATGATGCTGCAACTAAAAAAAATTTCCAGATGTATGCATGCTTGTTGTGGACCATTAGTGACTACCCAGCTTACGCAATGCTGAGTGGTTGGAGCACAAAAGGCAAGCTAGCATGCCCGTATTGCCACAAACATACAGATTTTTTATGGCTCAAGTATGGTCGAAAGCATTGCTACATGGGACACCGACGTTTTCTGCCCAGGACCCACAAATGGCGTCGAAACAAGTGTTTGTTCAACAACAAGGCAGATAATAGAGAAGCTCCAGTGGCACTTACAGGTGAACAAGTTCTACGGGAACTTGATAGCATTCAGCATGCACCATTTGGACGGTCAAATAAGAGAAAGCGACCGGAAACTAGTAGCTGGCATAACTGGCGGAAGAAAAGTGTATTTTTCCAGCTCCCATATTGGAAGAACTTGCTCGTAAGGCACAATTTGGATGTTATGCACATCGAGAAGAACATTTGTGACAGCATTGTGGGGACTTTGCTTGAGATGGATAAGAAATCAAAGGATGGTGTGAAGGCTCGTCTTGATTTACAGGACCTGAAAATTAGGAAGGACCAGCATCCAAAGCCTGGTAAGCATAAGTATGACATAAAGAAAGGTTGCTATACTTTAAAAAAGGAAGAAAAGATAATGCTCCTCAAGTTTCTGCAGAGCATTAAGATGCCTGATGGCTATGCTTCACACATTAAGCGATGTGTAGTCCTCGATCAGTGCAAGATTAGTGGACTCAAAACTCATGACTGTCATGTTATATTTCAGAAACTTCTTCCTATTGCATTGCGCAAGCTTTTGCCAGAGAATGTTGTTAACCCATTGCTTCAGCTGAGTAAATTCTTTTCCGATTTATGCTCCAAGGAGTTAAGGGATGAAGATTTGGAGAGGTTGAGCAAAACAATTCCAGAAACTCTATGTCAGCTTGAGATGATCTTTCCACCAGCATTCTTTGATATTATGATGCATCTCCCAATTCATCTTGCTGAAGAGGCCCGATTGGGAGGGCCTGTCTTGTACAGATGGATGTATCCAATTGAGCGATACTTGCGTACGCTCAAAGGATATGTGCGTAACAAGGCTCAACCAGAAGGTTCTATAGCAGAGGGGTACATACTTGAAGAGTGCATGACTTTTTGCAGTCGATTCGTTGATGGAATGCCTACCAAGCTAAGTCAGTCCGAACGTCATGAAGACGGGGGTACAGATCAATCACCAACGGGGATTAGCATAATGAGTACAGTTGATTACTCCAAGAAAGGTTTTGTTTGTGAATCATTGTCTTTGGCTGAGATTAATCAAATGAGGCATTTCATAATAACAAACTGTGAGGAAACCGCGCCATGGATTGAGTAAGGATACTTATGTATTTAATTCACATCATGATATGCTTTAATACTTTCCTGTTCAACTAACAATCATTTCTCTTTGAAGTGAACATCGTGAGGAGCTCAGAAGGAACAATTCTCCTAATCCTAAAAAGCAGCACAAGGAAGAGTTTGTTGGTTGGTTTGAGAGACGGGTAATTTTCTTTCGCATTTTCACTAATGTTCCTTGTAATAACGTACCAACGCTATACAATACACTCACACATATTCTATTTCATGAAACAGATTACAGAACTCCACAATGATGGGAATGTCAACAATCTTATTTATGCACTAGCTAAAGGACCTGATCATCTAGCTCGGGTATACAACCGTACAGTTCTGAATGGATATTTCTTTCGGAATTCCTATATAGAGCAGGACTTGAGTACCCAAAATAGTGGCGTCATAGTCAAGGGCGATGCAAACACAGGAAATATTGATTATTACGGGGTGATCAAGAAAATCATATTTCTTGACTTTCCTCTTGATAAGGAGGTTGTTCTATTCCAGTGTGACTGGTTTGATGTGCCTCCTGCCAACAAAACTGAAAGTAAGGGGTATAAAAAGGACAAATATGGAATTATTGACCTTGACACTACTCTACACCAATTCCAGGGAGACCCTTACATTCTAGGCCTCCAAGCTCAACAGGTTTTCTATGTGAGAGATGTGAAGAACCCTGATTGGGCAGCTGTTATTAAAATGAATCCACGAAATTTGTTTGCTCCTTCTGTTTTAAATGGTGTAGGCCTTGATGAAGTTGTTGAAGCCGATGAGGGTGGTGAGGCAGATGTACTGGATGTCGTTGATGCAGAAATTACAGTGCCAAAAATTACAGTACCTGAAGAGATCACTAGTTGGTGTAGAAATGATGACGAAGGATCCAGCATTGATGTTTCAGTCATAGAAAATATAAAACCTATTGAGTTTGAAGATGTCCAATTCGAATCTGATGATGATACGGATGATGATGAGGCTTACGTAAATGATGGCCATGTTGCTCCTTTGGGACAAGAAGAATTGGATGATGACCAGGGGTTCTTTGTATAGTTTTTAATTTCTTGGTAAGGTGCTTTTCACATGTGTAAGCCATAATTATAAGTTCCTAACTGTTATGATGGTTACCTACGAGAAATATCTCTCCTGAAGTTTAATCTGATATAAAACAGGTTGAAACAAGGCATGCCTGCATAGGGTCATATGTTGTGGCAAATGGGAACAAGAGCTAGTGCCCAGCACTAACAATTTGGTGATGAAGAGAAGAGAAGAGTACTTGCTGTTCTTTTAGTGTTGTTGCTATTTTCCTTTTGACAGTGATGCTATGTACACACTGTTGCTACGAACTTATGGTCTTTTAGTGTTTTTGCTATTTACACTACTTTGCCTTGAACTTATGGTCTTTTGTGTGAACAATCTATACAAGTATAGCTGCTGAAACTTGTGTGCTGTCATTTTGAAACATTTGTTATATATCTTGCTAAGATGGTTTGTTATATCCTACTAAAATCTTGTGTCATATGTCCTTATATATATATCTTGATGTAGTGTTGTTGATCTGGTGATGAATTCTTGCTGAAAATTACTCTAGGATACAACTGTTATGCTGCTCAATTGGTGGCTGAAGAGCTGTTCAAATGAAGCCTGGGAGTGTTTAAAAATAGCTAGAATGCAGCCTTGCACAATTTCTCTATTTAACACATAATTTTATATTGAATCTCCTTTTTTATTAAGAGCACATATAAATACATCACATTAAGCAAGATACAGAAAAATTAGGAAGAGTGTGTGGTGCTCAGTTCTCACGACTCACCTTTGTGAGAAAGGGCACTGAGCTTGCTGTCTTTCGGGTGCCGAGCACGACCTTGCTACCGGAGGAGGTCAGTAGGGTCAGTGGAGGAGACCCTGGCGGTGCAAGAAACCCTAAAGTGAAGGGCGCCCGCGAGTGTGCAATGCTTCGCACGCGCGTAGAGCACTCCTCCAAGTTGTGGTACCACCGATGTCCACTTTGCAAGATATGTGACTAAAATGCAACTTAGGTGCAAGTTGTGGTACCTAATGTGTTAATACCTCTGTAAACTAGTACGCCCCTTTAATCAGATCCTGCAAAATAGTATAATAAATAAAGGAAAAAATCAGGAGCACAGTAGAGAATATCGTTGCAATATCCTGCTCCTTTTTGGCAACACTAGAGGATTGTTGCATTATGTTGTACGTATTACCATGGATGCTCAATTTGTCGCAATATGCAACAGTTATTGCAACGCAACAAAGGTGAGGCAAAAAGTCACCCTATTACAACCAATACATGCTTTGTTGCAATAGAATCTCTGACTAGCGCCACATGTCGCAGGTGGTGCAATAGTATCTATGTACTTTGTTGCAATACCTAGCCTTTATTGCAACAAGATGACCAATTCACGCAACGGGACAAGGCTTTCGCAATATCACTACCATATTACAACGACGATGCAGCTTGTGGCAATACATGGCTTCTATTGCAACAAAACGAGTACTTAACGCGATGAACCAAAATTGTGGCAATATGTAGATCCTATTACCACGGACTGGAATTTTGTGGAAATATAGCATTTTATTGCAACAAAAGATAGTTTTAGCAATAATTTTTGTTGCAATAGACCGGAATCCTTGTAGTGAAAAGAGGACGCACCACTCTGGTTAAAAGGATAAGCACGAAAATAACACGATCCTCACAATTTGATATGATGAGTGAAAAGAGCAACATCACAATGCCTCCGGGAGAAAGAATAGAAGACAGATCTAAAGGAAATATGTCCTAGAGGCAATAATAAAGTTATTATTTATTTCCTCATATCCTGATAAATGTTTATTATTCATGCTAGAATTGTATTAACCGGAAAAATGATACATGTGTGAATACATAGAGAAGTAGATTGTCACTAGTATGCCTCTACTTGACTAGCTCGTTGATCAAAGATGGTTATGTTTCCTAACCATAGACATGAGTTGTCATTTGATAAATGGGATCACATCATTAGGAGAATGATGTGATTGACTTTACCATTTCGTCAGCTTAGCACTTGATCGTTTTAGTTTACTGCTATTGCTTTCTTCATGACTTATACATGTTCCTATGACTATGAGATTATGTAACTCCTGATTACCAGAGGAACATTTGTGTGCTACCAAGCGTCACAACGTAACAGGGTGATTGTAAAGGTGCTCTACAGGTGTCTCCGATGGTACTTGTTGAGTTGACATAGATCAAGATTAGGATTTGTCACTCCGATTGTCGGAGAGGTATCTCTGGGCCCACTCGGTAATGCACATCACTATAAGCCTTGCAAGCATTGTAATTAATGAGTTAGTTGCGGTATGATGCATTACAGAACCAGTAAAGAGACTTGCCGGTAACGAGATTGAACTAGGTATTGAGATACCGACGATCGAATCTCGGGCAAGTAACATACCGATGACAAAGGGAACAATGTATGATGTTATGCGGTTTGACCGATAAAGATCTTCGTAGAATATGTGGGAGCCAATATGAACATCTAGGTTCCGCTATTGGTTATTGACCGGAGACGTGTCTCAGTCATGTCTACATAGTTCTCGAACCCGTAGGGTTCGCACGCTTAAAGTTCGGTGACGATCGGTATTATGAGTTTTTTGTGTTTTGATGTACTGAAGGTAGTTCGGAGTCCCGGATATGATCACGGACATGACGAGGAGTCTGGAAATGGTCGAGATGTAAAGATCGATATATTGGACGACTATATTCGGACACCGGAAGTGTTCCGGGTGATTTCAGAGAAAACCGGACTGCTGGAGGGTTACCGGAACCCCCCGGGAGAAATAATGGGCCTAATGGGCCTTAGTGGAGAGAGAGAGGGCTGGCCTAGGGCAGGCCGCGCGCCCCTCCCCCTCTGGTAAGAATTGGACTAGGAGGGGGGGCGCCTGCCTTTCCTTCTCCCTCTCGCCCTTCCTTTCCCCTCCTAGTAGGAGTAGGAAAGAGGGGAGTCCTACTCCTACTAGGAGGAGGACTCCTCCTCCTGGCGCACCATAGAGGGTCGGCCGGCCTCCTCCCCTTGCTCCTTTATATATGCGGGCAGGGGGCACCTCTAGACACACAAGTTGATCATTGATCCCTTAGCCATGTGCGGTGCCCCCCTCCACCATAATCCACCTCGATCATATCGTAGTGGTGCTTAGGCGAAGCCCTGCGTCGGTAGCAACATCATCACCGTCAACACGCCGTCGTGCTAACGAAAGTCTCCCGTGAAGCTCTGCTGGATCGGAGTTCGTGGGACGTCATCGAGTTGAACGTGTGCTGAACTCGGAGGTGCCGTGCGTTCGGTACTTGGATCGGTCGGATCGTGAAGACGTTCGACTACATCAACCGCGTTCTCATAACGCTTCTGCTTGCGGTCTATGAGGGTACGTGGACAATACTCTTCCCTCTTGTTGCTATGCATCACCATGATATTGCCTGTGCATAGGAAAAAATTTAAAATTACTACATTCCCCAACAATGGCATCAGAGCCAGGTTTATGCGTAGATGTTATATGCACGAGTAGAACACAAGTGGGTTGTGGGAGATACAAGTCATACTGCTTACCAGCATGTCATACTTTGGTTCAGCGGTATTTTTGGATGAAGCGGCCTGGACCGACATTACGTGTACGCTTACGCGAGACTGGTTCTACCGACGTGCTTTGCACATAGGTGGCTGGCGGGTGTTAGTTTCTCCAACTTTAGTTGAACTGAGTGTGGCTACGCCCGGTCCTTGAGAAGGTTAAAACAGCACTAACTTGACAAACTATCGTTGTGGTTTTGATGCGTAGGTAAGAACGGTTCTTGCTCAGCCCATAGCAGCCACGTAAAACTTGCAACAACAAAGTAGAGGATGTCTAACTTGTTTTTGCAGGGCATGTTGTGATGTGATATGGTCAAGACATGATGCTATATTTTGTTGTATGAGATGATCATGTTTTGTAACTGAGTTAGCGGCAACTGGCAGGAGCCATATGGTTGTCACTTTATTGTATGCAATGCAATCGCCCTGTAATTGCTTTACTTTATCACCAAGCGGTAGCGACAGTCGTAGAAGCAATAGTTGGCGAGACGACAATGATGCTATGATGGAGATCAAGGTGCCGGTGACGATGGTGATCATGACGGTGCTTCAGAGATGGAGATCACAAGCACAAGATGATGATGGCCATATCATATCACTTATATTGATTGTATGTGATGTTTATCTTTTATGCATCTTATTTTGCTTAGATCAACGGTAGCATTATAAGATGATCTCTCACTAAATTTCAAGGTACAAGTGTTCTCCCTGAGAATGCACCGTTGCGAATGTTCGTCATGCCGAGACACCACGTGATGATCGGGTGTGATAAGCTCTACGTTCACATATAACGGGTGCAAGCCAGTTTTGCACATGCAGAATACTCGGGTTAAACTTGACGAGCCTAGCATATGTAGATATGTCCTCGGAACACTGGAGACCGAATGGTCGAGCGTGAATCATATAGAAGATATGATCAACATATCGATGTTCACCATTGAAAACTACTCCATCTCACGTGATGATCGGACACGGTTTAGTTGATATGGATCACGTGATCACTTAGATGATTAGAGGGATGTCTATCTAAGTGGGAGTTCTTTAATAATTTGATTAATTGAACCTTAATTTATCATGAACTTAGTACCTGATAGTATTTTGCATGTCTATGTTGTTGTAGATAGATGGCCCGTGTTGTTGTTCCGTTGAATTTTAATGCGTTCCTTGAGAAAGCAAAGTTGAAAGATGATGGTAACAATTACACGGACCGGGTCCGTAACTTGAGGATTATCTTCATTGCCGCATAGAAGAATTACATCCTGGAAGCACCACTAAGTGCCAAACCTGCTGCAGGAGCAACACCAGATGTTTTGAATGTCTGGTAGAGCAAAGCTGATGACTACTTGATAGTTCAGTGTGCCATGCTTTACGGCTTAGAACCGGGACTTCAACGACGTTTTGAACGTCATGGAGCATATGAGATGTTCCAGGAGTTGAAGTTAATATTTCAAGCAAATGCCCGGATTGAGAGATATGAAGTCTCCAATAAGTACTACAGCTGCAAGATGGAGGAGAATAGTTTTGTCAGTGAACATATACTCAGAATGTCTGGGTACCATCACCACTTGACTCAACTGGGAGTTAATCTTCCTGTTGACTTCAATCACTACCACCAAGCTACAAGAGCTCCGCGATGAACTATATCATGCAAGGGATGAATAAAACAATTGCCGATCTCTTCGCAATGCTAAAGGCTGCGGAGGTAGAAATCCAGAAGGAGCATCAAGTGTTGATGGTTAACAAGACCACCAGTTTCAAGAAAAAAGGTAAAGGGAAGAAGAAAGGTAACTTTAGGAAGAACGGCAAACAAGTTGCTACTCAAGAGAAGAAACCCAAGTCTGGACCTAAGCCTGAGACTGAGTGCTTCTACTGCAAACAGACTGGTCACTAGAAGCGGAACTACCCCAAGTATTTGGCGGATAAGAAGGATGGCAAGGTGAACAAAGGTATATGTGATATACATGTTATTGATGTGTACCTTACTAATTCTCGCAGTAGTGCCTGGGTATTTGATACTGGTTTCGTTGCTAATATTTGCAAATCGAAACAGGGACTATGGATTAAGCGAAGATTGGCAAAGGACGAGGTGACGATGCACGTGGGAAATGGTTCCAAAGTCAATGTGATCGCAGTCGGCACGCTACCTCTACATCTACCTACGAGATTAGTATTATACCTGAATAATTGTTATTTGGTGCCAGCATTAAGCATGAACATTATATCTGGATCTTGTTTGATGCGAGACGGTTATTCATTTAAATCAGAGAATAATGGTTGTTCTATTTATATGACTAATATCTTTTATGGTCATGCACCCTTGAAGAATGTTCTATTCTTTTTGAATCTCGATAGTGGAGATACACATATTCATAGTATTGAAGATAAAAGATGCAAAGTTGATAATGATAGTGCAACTTATTTGTGGCACTGCCGTTTAGGTCATATTGGTATAAAGCGCATGAAGAAAGTCCATTCTGATGGACTTTTGGAATCACTTGATTATGAATCACTTGGTACTTGCGAACCGTGCCTCATGGGCAAGATGACTAAAACGCCGTTCTTCGGAACTATGGAGTGAGCAACAGATTTGTTGGAAATCATACATATTAATGTATGTGGTCCGATGAATATTGAGGCTCGCGGCGGGTATCGTTATTTTCTCACCTTCACAGATGATTTGAGAAGATATGGGTATATCTACTTGATGAAACATAAGTCTGAAACATTTGAAAAGTTCAAAGAATTTCAGAGTGAAGTGGAAAATCATCGTAACAAGAAAATAAAGTTTCTACGATCTGATCATGGAGGAGAATATTTGAGTTACGAGTTTGGTCTTTATTTGAAACAATGCGGAATAGTTTCGCAACTCACGCCACCCGGAACACCACAGCGTAATGGTGTGTCCAAACGTCGTAATCGTACTTTACTAGATATGGTGCGATCTATGATGTCTCTTACTGATTTACCACTACCGTTTTGGGGTTATGCTTTAGAGACAGCTGCATTCACGTTAAATAGGGCACCATCTAAATCCGTTGAGACGACTCCTTATGAACTGTGGTTTGGCAAGAAACCGAAGTTGTTGTTTCTTAAAGTTTGGGGCTGCGATGCTTATGTGAAAAAGCTTCAAAAGCTCGAACCCTAATCGGAGAAATGTGTCTTCATCATTGTTCAAGAAATCTTCCGATTCACCGATTAATCTTCCGATTTATCGCTAATCATGGGGTGACCGATAAGATTATGCCTTATCTTTGCCGTTTATCTTTTGGACCGATTTATCGTTCTGACAAGCGTTTTGTTGGGAATCTACCGATAAATCAGACCTATTCATAGCACTATGTTTGCAAAAACTATGTTTATTTATGTTTTGTGGACCTTGTTACCCAATATGTACTATTGTCCTGTTTTGTTTGTCATTTTATGAGGATTCAAAGCCTAGAAATCAAGGTAACACTTCTGTCAAATATTGTTTTGGTGTTGAATATAGCGTATTTTAGTGTTGGGAACCTGAGATTTGCAAAAAAAATATCTGATTAATAGTCGACCGATAAAATCGATTAATCAGCCGATTTCCGATTAATCTCTAATCCCTAGCTGACCGAGACGATAATGATAAGCGATATCCTCAACATTGGTCTTCATAGGATACCCAAAAGAGACAGTTGGGTACACCTTCTATCACAGATCCGAAGGAAAGACTTTTGTTGCTAAGAATGGATCCTTTCTAGAGAAGGAATTTCTCTCGAAAGAAGTGAGTGGGAGGAAAGTAGAACTTGATGAGGTAAATGTACATGCTCCCTTATTGGAAAGTAGTTCATCACAGAAACTGGTTTCTGTGACACCTACACCAATTAGTGAGGAAGCTAATGATGATGATCATGAAACTTCAGATCAAGTTACTACCGAACCTCGTAGGTCAACCAGAGTAAGATCTGCACCAGAGTGGTACGGTAATCCTGTTCTGGAAGTCATGTTACTAGACCATGACGAACCTACGAACTATGAGGAAGCGATGATGAGCCCAGATTCCGCAAAATGGCTTGAGGCCATGAAATCTGAGATGGGATCCATGTATGAGAACAAAGTGTGGACTTTGGTTGACTTGCCCGATGATCGGCAAGCCATCGAGAATAAATGGATCTTTAAGAAGAAGACAGACACTGATGGTAATGTTACTGTCTACAAAGCTCGACTTGTTGCGAAAGGTTTTCGACAAGTTCAAGGAGTTGACTATGATGAGACCATCTCACCTATAGTGATGCTTAAGTCCGTCCGAATCATGTTAGCTATTGCCGCATTTTATGATTATGAAATCTGGCAAATTGATGTAAAGACTACATTCCTAAATGGATTTCTGGAAGAAGAGTTGTATATGATACAACCTGAAGGTTTTATTGATCCAAAGGGTGCTAACAAAGTGTGCAAGCTCCAGCGATCCATTTATGGACTAGTGCAAGCCTCTTGAAGTTGGAATAAATGTTTTGATATTGTGATCAAAGCATATGGTTTTATACAGACTTTTGAAGAAGCCTGTACTTACAAGAAAATGAGTGGGAGCTCTGTAGCATTTCTAAAATTATATGTGGATGACATATTGTTAATTGGAAATGATATATAATTTCTGGATAGCATAAAAAGAGTTTTTCAATGAAAGACCTCGGTGAAGCTGCTTACATATTGGGCATCAAGATCTATAGAGACAGATCAAGACGCTTAATTGGACTTTCACAAAGCACATACCTTGACAAAGTTTTGAAGAAGTTCAAAATGGATCAGGCAAAGAAAGGATTCTTGCATGTGTTACAAGGTGTGAAGTTGAGTAAGACTCAATGCCCGACTACTGCAGAAGATAGAGAGAAAATGAAATATGTTCCATATGCTTCAGCCATAGGCTCTATCATGTATGCAATGCTGTGTACCAGACCTGATGTGTGCCTTGCTATTAGTTTAGCAGGGAGGTACCAAAGTAATCCAGGAGTGGATCATTGGACAGCGGTTAAGAACATCCTAAAATACCTGAAAAGTACTAAGGATATGTTTCTCATTTATGGAGGTGACAAACAGCTCATCGTAAATGGTTACGTTGATGCAAGATTTGACACTGATCCGGACGATTCTAAATCGCAAACCGGATACGTGTTTATATTGAACGGTGGAGCTGTTAGTTGGAGCAGTTCTAAACAAAGCGTCGTGGCGGGATCTACGTGTGAAGTAGAGTACATTGCTGCTTCAGAAGCAGCAAATGAAGGAGTCTGGATGAAGGAGTCCATATCCGATCTAGGTGTCATACCCAGTGCATCGGGTCCAATGAAAATCTTTTGTGACAATACTGGTGCAATTGCCATGGCAAAGGAATCCATATTTCACAAGAGAACCAAGCACATCAAGAGACACTTCAATTCCATCCGCGATCAAGTCCAGGTGGGAGACATAGAGATTTGCAAGATACATACGGATCTGAATGTCGCAGACCCGTTGACTAAGCCTCTCTCACGAGCAAAACATGATCAACACCAAGACTCCATGGGTGTTAGAATCATTACTATATAATCTAGATTATTGACTCTAGTGCAAGTGGGAGACTGAAGGAAATATGCCCTAGAGGCAATAATAAAGTTATTATTTATTTCCTCATATCATGATAAATGTTTATTATTCATGCTAGAATTGTACTAACTGGAAACATGATACATGTGTGAATACATAGACAAACAGATTGTCACTAGTATGCCTCTACTTGACTAGCTTGTTGATCAAAGATTGTTATGTTTCCTAACCATAGACATGAGTTGTCATTTGATAAATGGGATCACATCATTAGGAGAATGATGTGATTGACTTGACCCATTTCATCAGCTTAGCATTTGATCGTTTTAGTTTACTGCTATTGCTTTCTTCATGACTTATACATGTTCCTATGACTATGAGATTATGTAACTCCAAATTACCGGAGGAACACTTTGTGTGCTACCAAACGTCACAACATAACTGGGTGATTATAAAGGTTCCCTACAGGTGTCTCCGATGGTACTTGTTGAGTTGACATAGATCAAGATTAGGATTTGTCACTCCGATTGTCGGAGAGGTATCTTTGGGCCCACTCGGTAATGCACATCACTATAAGCCTTGCAAGCATTGTAACTAATGAGTTAGTCACGGTATGATGCATTACAGAACGAGTAAAGAGACTTGCTGGTAACGAGATTGAACTAGGTATTGAGATACCGACGATCAAATCTCGGGCAAGTAACATACCGATGACAAAGGGAACAACGTATGCTGTTATGCGGTTTGACCGATAAAGATCTTCGTAGAATATGTGGGAGCCAATATGAACATCCAGGTTCTGCTATTGGTTATTGACCGGAGACGTGTCTCGGTCATGTCTACATAGTTCTCGAACCCGTAGGGTCCGCACGCTTAAAGTTCGGTGACGATCGGTATTATGAGTTTTTGTGTTTTGATGTACCAAAGGTAGTTCGGAGTCCCGGATATGATCACGGACATGACGAGGAGTCTCAAAATGGTCGAGACGTAAAGATCGATATATTGGACGACTATATTCAGACACTGGAAGTGTTCCGGGTGATTTCGGAGAAAACCGGAGTGCCGGAGGGTTACCGGAACCCCCCCCCGGGAGAAATAATGGGTCTTATGGGCCTTAGTGGAGAGAGAGAAGGCTGGCCGCGCGCCCCTCCCCCTCTGTTCCGAATTGGACTAGGAGTGGGGGGCGCCCCCTCTTTCCTTCTCCCTCTCCCCCTTCCTTTAGGAAAGAGGGGAGTCCTACTCCTACTAGGAGGAGGACTCCTCTGTAACGCCCCATATGTAACCTGCCATATTTGTATTCCAACTCTTGCCATTTCCGGCATTAAGTTCTGATATTTCCTCGTTGTCGGGTTTTTGTCTCCGTGTTGCTTTTGTCTTTGTCATGCATCTCATATCATTTCATCATGTGCATCGCATGTGCATACATGTTCGTCTCATGCATCCGAGCATTTTCCCCGTTGTCTGTTTTGCATTCCGGTGCTCCTATGTCCTCCGGTGTCCCCTTTTACCTCTTTTCGTGTGCGGGTGTTAAACATTCTCAGATTGGACCGAGACTTGACAAGCGGCCTTGGTTTACTACCGTAGACCGCCTGTCAAGTTTCGTGCCATTTGGACTTCGTTTGATACTCCAACGGTTAACCGAGGAACCGAAAAGGCCTCGTGTGTGTTGCAGCCCAACACCTCTCCAAAGTGGCCCAAAAACCCACCTAAACCTCCTCCATCATCTTGGTCGTTCGATCATGATCGCGTGGCCGCAAACCATGTTCAATTTGGAGCCTCCTAGCTCCCTCTGCCTATAAAAAGGCTCCTCCACCAAAAATCCTGGGTCATTTTCCACCCTAACCATAGTCTACTCTTCCCCCGCCGCCGCCGGACGCGTCCGCTCGGGACGGACACGTCCGCGCCGCCGCCACCGACGAACCGGCAGCCGCCACGTGTCCCACCGGCGCCTCCCGCCGCCGCGGCCCGGCGAGCCCGCAGCGGGCCCGCCCGGCCCAACGCCGCCCCGCGCCTCGCTCCGCCACCGCGCGCCGCCCGGCTCCGTCGCTCGCCGTCGTCGCCGCCGCACCGCCGCACCAGCTCCGCCGCCCCTCGCCACTGCTCCGGCCACTGCCGCGCCACCACCGCACCGCCGCGCCGCTGCTCCGGTCGTCGCCCCACCTTCGGCGCGTCCTTGCCGCTGCTCCGGCCGCCGTTGTAGCCACTGATTCTGGCGAAGCTCCGGTTATCCTCGATCCGCGTGCTCGATCTACATCTGGGAGGTTGACCTAATTTTTGCCCTAGTCCCATTAATTTTTTAGCATTTTTCATCGCATCATAACTCTGCATCCGTGGCTCCATTTTGGGCGTGTAGCATATCATATTGTTCGTCTCGATGAGTACTTCATTTCAATCCATTGCACCATGTTCTTCTGAGCTCATCTTGATGCCCTAAATGATGTTGCAAGAGTGCTATGCAATGTTAGTTTCAGATTCTTATCAGTAATTGGACATTTGTCATTTTGCCATGATTAATGTGTGCCTCCTATGAACTTGAGCCCTACATGTGTTTTGAAGTATGCCATGCCATCTTTACAGGGGTGTATGCCATGTATTTTTGTGATCTTTGTGGTGACTAGCACAAGCATGCAATGTAGCTCTCGTAATGTTGCTGATTTCAGGGACTTAGAAATCTTCTAAGTCTTTTCCCTGATAATATTTTTATGCCATGTATTCTTGTTGCTACAGAATGATCCATGCCTCTTTTGAGCATGTTCAGTAAGGATGATTTTGAGATATTTTTATGCTCGATCCATCCATGTCTTTGTTTGCAATTATGGAGTCCCCTAGATTGACTCAATCGAGCTCTACTTTTGCTATAAAATGTTCCTGGCAGATTGTTTACATGTTAAGCAATTTTGCCGAGGTTATTATAGTTTATCCATGCATGCTATGAGGTTGTTCTTGCCATGTTTAGCTTCTATGCCATGTCTAGTTGCTAGGTGTATGCTTAGTTTGTCATGCAATGCCTTGTGGTGAGTGCATCGAGCTCGTAAACATGCCTACGTGAATCTGTTTTGCCATGTTCCAGTTTTCTGCTAAGTCTGAATCTGTTAACAAAACTTGCTATGTTCACATGGTTGCCATTGTATTTTATGATCCCTTTTGGCTTATGGTCAGTAAGGGACTTTTGTTGTATGCTTTGAGTATCTTCATGCCATGCCTTTCCTTTCCATGATATGTTCCTGTAGCATGTTGTTATCGTGCTCTAAACATTGCTTCCTGATGTTAAATTCCTGACATGTTATTTTCACTAAGTCTGTAACCTGTTATCTTCTGCACTTTTGCCATGCTTGTTTAAACCTGCTATTGAGTGAATTAGCCGTAGCTCATTGTTCATCTTTTTTCAAGCATCTTGAGTGGATCACTGCCATGTGTTTTGTTGCTATGTTAGAGTGCAGTAGCTTATCTTTCTTGATGCATTTAGATGGCCTCGTGCTGTTAATCGCAGCTTTGTGCCATTATTATTTTGCTTGCCATTTGCAAATCGTGCATCCGATTCCGGTGATCTTTATATCGATTTCGACCGAAATCAACTCATCTTTCCAGTGGCACTCTTGGTTTTCCAAGTTGAATCTAGGTTCAACCTTTCCTTTCCGAAACATGCATATCACATCCCGCATATCATGCCATGTTTTGCATCATGTTGCTTGCGCATTGCACCGTGGTTGATTGTGTCTCCCTTTGCTTGTGTTCTTGCTTTGGGTAGAGCCAGGAGACGAGTACATGATCAAGGAACCCGTTGAGAACGTTTACGAGGATCAAGCTTACGTCAACTCGGAGAACTTTGCAGGCAAGATGACCATACCCTCGAAATCACTTCTATCTTTGCTTGCTAGATGCTCGCTCTATTGCTATGCCTATGCTACGATACCTACCACTTGCTTATCATTCCTCCCATATTGCCATGTCAAACCTCTAACCCACCTTATCCTAGCAAACCGTTGTTTGGCTATGTTACCGCTTTGCTCAGCCCCTCTTATAGCGTTGCTAGTTGGAGGTGAAGTTTGGAGTTTGTTCCTTGTTGGAACATGTTTATTGTTGGCATATCATTATTATATCTTGTCTATTTTAATGCATCTATACACTTGGCAAAGGGTGGAAGGCTCGGCCTTATGCCTGGTGTTTTGTTCCACTCTTGCCGCCCTAGTTTCCGTCATACCTGTGTTATGTTCCTTGATTTTGCGTTCCTTACACGGTTGGGTTATAATGGGAACCCCTTGACAGTTCGCCTTGAATAAAACTCCTGCAGCATGGCCCGACCTTGGTATTACCACTTGCCACCTAGCCTTTTTCCCTTGGGTTTCGCGGACTCAAGGGTCATCTTTATTTTAACCCCCCCCCGGGGCCAGTGCTTCTCTAAGTGTTGGTCCAACCTGAGCGATGTCCGGCGCCCCCTGGGCAACCAGGGTCTATGCCAACCCGACGTCTGGCTCATCCGGTGTGCCCTGAGAACGAGATATGTGCAGCTCCTATCGGGATTTGTCAGCACATTCGGGCGGCTTTGCTGGTTTAGTTTTACCATTGTCGAGATGTCTTGTAAGCGGGATTCCAAGTCTGATCGGATTGTCTTGGGAGAAGGAATATCCTTTGTTGACCGTGATTATGGGAAGCCGTGCCCGCGGTTATGGGAAGATGGGAATTTTTTAATGTCCGGTTGTAGATAACCTGAAACTTAAACTTAATTAAAATGAATCAACAGAGTGTGTGGCCATGATGGTCTCTTTTTGGCGGAGTCCGGAAAGAGAACACGGTCTCGTGTTATGCTTGATCATAGGTTGTTCTAGGATCACTTCTTGATCATAGATTCTCGACCGTGCCTTGCCTTCTCTTCTCACTCTCGTTTGCGTATGTTAGCCACCATATATGCTAGCGCTTGCTGCAGCTCCACCTCATACCTTTTCCCCTACCTTTAAGCTTAAATAGTCTTGATCGCGAGGGTGTGAGATTGCTGAGTCCCCATGACTCACAGATTACTTCCAAAACCAGATGCAGGGACTGATGATACCGCTTCAGGAGTTTCGACTGAGCTCAAGTGGGAGTTTGATTTGGACTCAGGACGATACTACGTTTCCTTTCCAGACGATCAGTAGTGGAGCCCAGTTGGGGCGATCGGGGACATTATGCATTTGGGGTTGTCTTTATTTTGGTTCCGTAGTCGGACCTTGATTGTATCTGGATGAACGTAATGTTATATTTGTGCTATTGTGTGACATGGCGATTGTAAGCCAACTATGTATCTCTTTCCTTATTCAGTACATGGGATGTGTAAAGATTACCCCTCTTGCGACATTGCTTACAATGCGGTTATGCCTCTAAGTCGTGCTTCGACACGTGGGAGATATAGCCACATCGTGGGCGTTACAAGTTGGTAATCAGAGCCTCCCCCGACTTAGGAGCCCCCTGCTTGATCGAATCGTTGGTGTTTTTGAGTCTAGAAAAACGTTTTGAGTCTTTTAGGATTTATATATCGGGGAGTAGGATTCTTTTTACTCCTCTGTCCCTTCGTCGCTCTGGTGAGGCATCCTGACGTAGAGTTTTGACTCTTCTGTTCTCAAATTTCACTAAAAAAATTAGGATCACGCGGGTATCTTGGAATCGTTCCGATGGTTTTGTGACGAGAACATTGTTCTTGGTGCCTCCTGACATTTAGGGGTTGTGGCAGTGTCCCGCGGAGTTGAGCTCCGAGGTGTTGTCGTCACAATTTTATCGTTGCAGTTCTGGAATACCCGAGTTTCGCGGACATCGAAAATCTCTTTTATGCAGTTGTTGGTGAGATAACCTCGACGCGCCTAGTACTGGGGCGGGAGTTCGGGAGTATTTCCATAACTCGTATAACGGATGTTTTTCGAAGGTTGAGGTAAATGATTTTCGAAGGTTTCTTGGTTATGTGTTGAAGGATGGATACAGCTGGATGTAGGATTTGCTAGCTTTGGGTGAGAGCTTCCCCTGTATCCCCAACACCTGATTGCATAACCGGAAAGGTTCGGGAGTTTCATAGGTGGGAATTCATGTAGCTCTAGTATTTCTTCTGCAGATATTTGGTTTGTGATTGGGTAATCCTCACCAAGTATTTGTTCATGTTCGTACCTTGTTGTTTTATTCTTCTACCTCTATCTAAGTGGCTTCTCAATTTATGGAAGTGTGACCATTTAATTTGGATTGCATTTTTTTTCATTCTTGTTCGAATGTTGAGACTATATGTTGCAATTTCAATCCATTTGATTCGGCTTGAATATATGTCTGTAAAGATGCTAACGGATGTCACCCTCTTCAGGATGGCTCCTCCAACGTGTCAGAATCCTGAACCGCCGCCACCACCTCCACCTCCAGAGGCATGGCAAGCTATGATGGCCGCTACCAACGCCATCACGCAGATGCTTATGCAACTCTTGCAAGAGTGTAACCAAGGAAATCAAGGCCATGGCAACAATCAGAATCAGTTTGCTACACTCAACCAGTTCCTCGCAAACCAGCCAAAGACCTTCAGTAACTGTGTCGAGGCAACAGACGCTGATGATTGGCTCGTGGATATCTGCAAGCATTTCGAGTGCAGCAACGTCAGGCCTGAGGACTTTGTCAAGTTTGCCTCGTTCCAACTCAAACACCAAGCTGCAGAATGGTATCAGCAATACAAAGATTCCAGAGGAGGTCGTGTGATTACCTGGGATGAATTCCGCCAAGACTTCAAAGCTCACCACATTCCTCTGAGTGTTGTTGAGAGCAAGCATGAGGAGTTCCACAATCTGAAGCAAGGCAGCTTGTCTGTTTACCAGTATAACATCATGTTCTAGAAGCTCGCTCATTTCGCTAAGCAAGACGTCCCTGACGAGAAGAACATGATTTATCAGTTCAGAGGTGGCCTCAGAGAAGATCTCCAACTAGCTCTTGTGCTTTTCGAGCCGCTGAAGTACGATGAGTTTTACAACATAGCACTGAAACAAGAGACTGCTCAACTCAAGTGCGATGCTTCCAAGAAACGAGTCAGGGATGCAACTCCTTCTTCCTCAACTCAAGTGGTAACTAAGCAGCAAAAGTATTGGTTGCCTCCTCCTCCTCCGTTCCGTCAGCCTTATCATCAGAAGAGCAAAGGTGGCAATGGATCTTACCACCCACCCAGCCCAAGCTTTCAGAACAAGACTTCGTCTCATGCTCCAAGATCAAGTGCTCCGTATCACCGTCCGCTTTCAGAGGTCACGTGCAACAAGTGTTAGCAGAAGGGTCACTATGCAAACAAATGCTTCAATCAGAGGCGTCTTCCTCCTCCTCCTGTGAGATCTGCTAGCACCGCAGTGGTCAAGCATAACCCCAAGTCTGCAAAGCTCAACTTGATGAATGCAGCTCAGGCAGAGGACTCTTCAGATGTGATCATGGGTAACCTTCCTGTTAACGATATTCCTGCAAAAGTTCTTTTTGACACTGGTGCATCGCATTGTTTCATTTCAAGACCATTTGCATCTAAGCATGAGTTGCCTTTCCAAGATTTACCTAGACAGTTATCAGTTGTTTCTCCGGGTAAATTCATGAACGCAAGCTCTATGGTCCCGGATGTTACTATCACGTTGGGCGACTATAACTTTCTGTCCTCTCCAGTGATTCTTGGTAACTCAGATATTGATCTTATTCTCGGAATGGATTGGCTTTCTAAGCACAAGGCTCAGATTGATTGTGCTACCAGGCGGATTCAATTGACACATTCGTCTGAGGATGTAATCGTCTTTGCCACTCGTGATGATACCATTCGACTGTTTTCTCTCAATGAGAAGGGCGAGCTGGATGCCATCTCTCAGATTCCAGTCGTTTGTGAATATGAAGACGTCTTTCCAGAAGAGCTTCCAGGAATGCCTCCGCACCGGCCAGTTGAATTCGTCATCGATCTTGAGCCTGGCACGGAACCTGTGTGCAAACATCCTTACAAGCTTGGACCTGAAGAGTTGAAGGTGCTGAAGAAACAACTCAATATTCAAGAGCGTATGGGTCTCATCCGACCAAGTTCTTCTCCATGGGGTTGTGGTGTTTTTTTCATTAAGAAGAAGGATGGAACGGACCGACTTTGTGTCGACTACCGTCCATTGAACAAGAAGACCATAAAGAACAAGTACCCGCTTCCTAACATGAATGAGCTTTTCGAACAACTCAAAGGTGCTCAAGTATTCTCCAAGCTTGACCTCCATATGTGCTATCATCAAATTCGCATTCGTGAAGAAGATATCCCCAAGACAGCTTTCAGAACAAGCTATGGTTCATATGAATACACTGTCATGTCTTTCGGCCATGTCAATGCTCCCCCAACATTCTCTCGCATGATGAACTTCATCTTGAACGCCTATACAAATGACTTCGTCTTGGTCTACCTCAATGACATTTTGGTCTTTTCCAAGAACAAGGTGGATCATGCCAAGCACTTGAGGTTGGTGCTGGATAAACTCAGAGAACATCAGTTCTATGCGAAGTTTTCAAAGTGCGAGTTTTGGCTCGATGAGGTTCTCTACCTTGGGCATATCATCTCCGCCAAGGGCATAGCTGTCAATCCTGAGAAGGTGTCTGCAATTGTGAATTGGGAACCACCTCAGAACGTGAAGCAACTCCGCAGCTTCCTTGGGCTCGCAAGCTATTGTCGAAGGTTCATTGAGAACTTCTCTAAGATCGCGAAGCCTCTTTCCAACCTTCTCCAGAAGCATGTGAAGTATGTCTGGTCACCTGAATGTGACATTGCTTTCAACACGCTCAAAGAGAAGTTAGTCACTGCTCCAGTTCTGACTCCTCCTGATGAATCCAAACCATTCGAGGTCTTCTGTGATGCTTCCCTTCAAGGTCTCGGTGCAGTGTTGATGCAAGAGAAGAAAGTTGTGGCCTATACCTCTCTCCAGTTGAAGCCCAACGAAAATAACTACCCCACTCCTGACCTCGAGTTGGCGGCAGTTGTCCATGCTCTTTTAACATGGAGACATCTCTTGTTGGGAAGGAAAGTGGACATCTTCACTGATCATAAGAGTCTCAAGTACATCTTCACTCAGCCCAACCTCAACCTCAGACAGACTCGTTGGATCGAAATGATTCAAGAGTATAATCCGAGTATCGAATATACTCCAGGCAAGGCCAATGTAATTGCTGACGCATTGAGCAGGAAGGCTTACTGCAACAGTTTGATTATCAAGCCTTACCAACCGGAGCTTTGTGAAGCTTTCCGCAAGCTTAATCTCCAAGTTGTTCCTCAAAGATTCCTTGCCAACCTCCAAGTCTCTCCTACTTTGGAAGATCAGATTCGTGAGGCTCAACTTCTTGATGCTATGGTGGAGAAGGTGAAGATTGGGATTGCCAAGAGCCAACCCAAGTACAAGTGCTATCGTCTTGATGACAAGGATACTCTATTCTTCGAGGATCGCATTGTTGTTCCTAAAGGTGACCTTCGCAAATTCATTATGAACGAAGCTCACAATTCACTCCTCTCTATCCACCCTGGTAGTACAAAGATGTACCATGACCTCAAGCAGTCGTATTGGTGGACTTGAATGAAGCGCGAGATTGCTCGGTTCGTGAATGAATGTGATGTCTACAGAAGAGTGAAAGAAGAACACCAACGACCAACTGGTCTCCTCCACCCTCTTGCCATTCCATAATGGAAGTTTGATCATATTGAGATGGACTTCGTGACTGGATTTCCAAAGTCCAAGCGTGGCAATGATGCTATTTTCGTTGTCATCGACAAGCTCACCAAAGTGGCTCATTTTCTTCCTATCAAAGAATCTATCACAGCAGCTAAGTTGGCAGAGCTATATACCTCCAGGATTGTCTCTCTGCACGGCATTTCGCAGTTGATATCTTCAGATCGTGGGAGCATCTTCACTTCTAAGTTCTGGGATTCTTTTCAGAAGGCCATGGGCACCAACATCCGCTTCAGCACAGCCTTTCATCCTCAAACCAGTGGCCAAGTCGAGCGAGTCAATCAAATTCTTGAAGATATTCTCAGGGCATGTGTCATTTCTTTCGGCATAAAGTGGGAATATTGTCTTCCATATGTCGAGTTCTGCTACAACAACAGCTTCCAAGCGAGTTCGGGCAAGGCCCCATTTGAGATTCTCTGTGGCAGGAAGTGTCGTACTCCTCTTAACTGGTCATAGACTAGCGAACGCCAACTTCTTGGCAATGGCTTGATCACAGAGGCTGAAGAAATGTGCAAAGTCATTCATGAAAATCTCAAAGCCGCGCAATTGCGCCAGAAGAGTTACTGTGATAGCAAGCATCGTGACTTGGCTTTCGAGATCGGAGACCATGTCTACCTCCGCGTCTCTCCAATGAAAGGTACTCGTCGCTTCGATATCAAAGGGAAGCTTGCCCCTAGATATGTGGGTCCTTTCAAGATCATTAGCAAAATAGGCGGTCTCGCCTATCAACTTGAGCTTCCATCCAACTTTGCAAATGTGCACGACGTGTTTCACGTGTCTCAGCTTCACAAGTGTTTCAAGACTCCTGACCGCACCATCAACTTTGAAGAGATTGATCTCCAAGAAGACATGTCTTATCATGAGCATCCCGTTGCTATTCTTGAAGAAACAGAGCGCAAGACTCGCAACAAGTCTATCAAATTCCTGAAAGTGAAGTGGTCACATCATTCCCACCGTGAAGCCACCTGGGAACGCGAGGACCACCTCCGTTTCGAATAACCGGAGTTTTTCCAGTCCTAGATCTCGGGACGAGATCCTTTCGTAGTGCTGGAGTGTTGTAACGCCCCATATGTAACCTGCCATATTTGTATTCCAACTCTTGCCATTTCCGGCACTAAGTTATGATATTTCCTCGTTGTCGGGTTTTTGTCTCTGTGTTGCTTTTGTCTTTGTCATGCATCTCATATCATATCATCATGTGCATCACATGTGCATACGTGTTCGTCTCAAGCATCCAAGCATTTTCCCGTTGTCCGTTTTGCATTCCGGCGCTCCTATGTCCTCCGGTGTCCCCTTTTACCTATTTTCGTGTGCGGGTGTTAAATGTTCTCTTATTGGACCGACACTTGACAAGCGGCCTTGGTTTACTACCGGTAGACCGCCTGTCAAGTTTCGTGCCATTTGGACTTCGTTTGATACTCCAACGGTTAACCGAGGAACCGAAAAGGCCTCTTGTGTGTTGCAGCCCAACACCTCTCCAAAGTGGCCCAAAAACCCACCTAAACCTCCTCCATCATCTTGGTCTTTCGATCACGATCGCGTGGCCGCAAACCATGCCCAATTTGGAGCCTCCTAGCTCCCTCTGCCTATAAAAAGGCTCCTCCACCAAAAATCCCGGGTCATTTTCCACCCTAACCATAGTCTACTCTTCCCCCGCCGCTGCCGCCACCGACGAACCCGCAGCCGCCACGTGTCCCACCGGCGCCTCCCGCCGCCGCGGCCCGGCGAGCCCGCAACGTGCCCACCCGGCCCAACGCCGCCCCGCGCCTCGCTCTGCCACCGCGCGCCGCCCGGCTCCGTCGCTCGCCGTCGTCGCCGCCGCACCGCCGCACCAGCTCCGCCGCCCCTCGCCACTGCTTCGGCCGCTGCCGCGCCACCACCACACCGCCGCGCCGCTGCTCCGGCCGTCACCCCACCTTCGGCGCGTCCTCGCCGCTGCTCCGGCCGCCGTTGTAGCCACTGATTCTGGCGAAGCTCCGGTCATCCTCGATCTGCATGCTCGATCTACATCTGGGAGGTTGACCTAATTTTTGCCCTAGTCCCATTAATTTTTTAGCATTTTTCATCGCATCATAATTCTGCATCCGTGGCTCCATTTTGGGCGTGTAGCATATCATATTGTTCGTCTCGATGAGTACTTCATTTCAATCCATTGCACCATGTTCTTTTGAGCTCATCTTGATGCCCTAAATGATGTTGCAAGAGTGCTATGCAATGTTAGTTTCGGATTCTTATCAGTAATTGGACATTTGTCATTTTTGCCATGATTAATGTGTGCCTCCTATGAACTTGAGCCCAACATGTGTTTTGAAGTATGCCATGCCATCTTTACAGGGGTGTATGCCATGTATTTTTGTGATCTTTGTGGTGACTAGCACAAGCATGCAATGTAGCTCTCGTAATGTTGCTGATTTCAGGGACTTAGAAATCTTCTAAGTCTTTTCCCTGATAATATTTTTATGCCATGTATTCTTGTTGCTACAGAGTGATCCGTGCCTCTTTTGAGCATGTTCTGTAAGGATGATTTTGAGATTTTTTTATGCTCTATCCATCCATGTCTTTGTTTGCAATTATGGATTCCCCTAGCTTGACTCAATCGAGCTCTACTTTTGCTATAAAATGTTCCTGGCAGATTGTTTACATGTTAAGCAATTTTGCCGAGGTTATTATAGTTTATCCATGCATGCTATGAGGTTGTTCTTGCCATGTTTAGATTCTATGCCATGTCTAGTTGCTAGGTGTATGCTTAGTTTGTCATGCAATGCCTTGTGGTGAGTGCATCGAGCTCGTAAACATGCCTACGTGAATCTGTTTTGCCATGTTCCAGTTTTCTGCTAAGTCTGAATCTGTTAACAAAACTTGCTATGTTCACATGGTTGCCATTGTATTTTCTGATCCCTTTTGGCTTATGGTTAGTAAGGGACTTTTGTTGTATGCTTTGAGTATCTTCATGCCA
This sequence comes from Triticum urartu, assembly GCF_003073215.2. Lineage (NCBI taxonomy): Eukaryota > Viridiplantae > Streptophyta > Magnoliopsida > Poales > Poaceae > Triticum > Triticum urartu. The sequence continues at coordinate 486,893,655 of NC_053023.1, read as the reverse complement.
TGCCTTGCCTTTCCATGATATGTTCCTGTAGCATGTTGTTATCATGCTCTAAACATTGCTTCCTGATGTTAAATTCCTGACATGTTATTTTCACCAAGTCTATAACCTGTTATCTTTTGCACTTTTGCCATGCTTGTTTGAACCTGCTACTGAGTGAATTAGCCGTAGCTCAGTGTTCATCGTTTGTCAAGCATCTTGAGTGGATCACTGCCATGTGTTTTGTTGCTATGTTAGAGTGCAGTAGCTTATCTTTCTTGATGCATTTAGATAGCCTCGTGATGTTAATAGCAGCTTTGTGCCATTATTATTTTGCTTGCCATTTGCAAACCGTGCATCTGATTCCGGTGATTTTATATCGATTTCGACCCAAATCAACTCATCTTTCCAGTGGCACTCTTGGTTTTCCAAGTTGAGTACAAGTTCAATCTTTCCTTTCCGAAACATGCATATCACATCCCGCATATCATGCCATGTTTTGCATCATGTTGCTTGCGCATTGCACCGTGGTTGATTGTGTCTCCCTTTGCTTGTGTTCTTGCTTTGGGTAGAGCCGGGAGACGAGTACGTGATCGAGGAACCCATTGAGAACATTTACGAGGATCAAGCTTACGTCAACTCGGAGAACTTTGCAGGCAAGATGACCATACCCTCGAAATCACTTCTATCTTTGCTTGCTAGATGCTCGCTCGATTAATATGCCTATGCTATGATACCTACCAATTGCTTATCATGCCTCCCATATTGCCATGTCAAATCTCTAACCCACCTTGTCCTAGCAAACTGTTGTTTGGCTATGTTACCGCTTTGCTCAGCCCCTCTTATAGCGTTGCTAGTTGCGGGTGAAGTTTGGAGTTTGTTCCTTGTTGGAACATGTTTATTGTTGGGATATCATTACTATATCTTGTTTATTTTAATGCATCTATACACTTGGTAAAGGGTGGAAGGCTCGGCCTTATGCCTGGTGTTTTGTTCCACTCTTGCCGCCCTAGTTTCTTTCATACCGGTGTTATGTTCCTTGATTTTGCGTTCCTTACACGATTGGGTTATAATGGGAACCCATTGGCAGTTCGCCTTGAATAAAACTCCTCCAGCAAGGCCAAACCTTGGTTTTACCATTTTCCACCTAGCCTTTTTCCCTTGGGTTTCCCGGACTCAAGGTTCATCTTTATTTTAACCCCCCCCCCCCCCGGGCCAGTGCTTCTCTAAGTGTTGGTCCAACCTGAGCGATGTCCGGTGCCCCCTGGGCAACCAGGGTCTATGCCAACCCGACGTCTGGCTCATCCGGGGTGCCCTGAGAACGAGATATGTGCAGCTCCTATCGGGATTTGTCAGCACATTCAGGCGGCTTTGCTAGTTTAGTTTTACCATTGTCGAGATGTCTTGTAATCGGGATTCCGAGTCTGATCGAATTGTCTTGGGAGAAGGAATATCCTTCGTTGACCATGAGAGCTTGTGATGGGCTAAGTTGGGACACTCCTGCATGGATTTGAACTTTCGAAAGCCGTGCCCGCGGTTATGGGCAGATGGGAATTTGTTAATGTCCGGTTGTAGATAACCTGAAACTTAAACTTAATTAAAATGAATCAACAGAGTGTGTGGCCGTGATGGTCTCTTTTTGGCGGAGTCTGGGAAGAGAACACGGTCTCGTGTTATGCTTGATCATAGGCTGTTCTAGGATCACTTCTTGATCATAGATTCTCGACCGTGTCTTGCCTTCTCTTCTCGCTCCCATTTGCATATGTTAGCCACCATATATGCTAGCGCTTGCTGCAGCTCCACCTCATACCTTTTCCCCTACCTTTAAGCTTAAATAGTCTTGATCGCGAGGGTGTGAGATTGCTGAGTCCCCGTGACTCACAGATTACTTCCAGAACCATATGCAGGGACCGATGATACCGCTTCAGGAGTTTTGACTGAGCTCAAGTGGGAATTCGATGAGGACTCAGGATGATACTACGTTTCCTTTCCAGACGATCAGTAGTGGAGCCCAGTTGGGGCGATCGGGGACATTATGCATTTGGGGTTGTCTTTAGTTTGGTTCCGTAGTCGGACCTTGATTGTATCTGGATGAATGTAATGTTATTTTTATGCTATTGTGTGACGTGGCGATTGTGAGCCAACTATGTATCTCTTTCCTTATTCAGTACATGGGATGTGTAAAGATTAGCCCTCTTGTGACATTGCTTACAATGCGGTTATGCCTCTAAGTCGTGCTTCGACACGTGGGAGATATAGCCGCATCATGGGCATTGCATCCTCCTCCTGGCGCGCCATAGAGGGTCGGCCGGCCTCCTCCCCTTGCTCCTTTATATACGGGGGCAGGGGGCACCTCTAGACACACAAGTTGTTCATTGATCCCTTAGCCATGTGTGGTGTCCCCCTCCACCATAATCCACCTCGATCATATCGTAGTGGTGCTTAGGCGAAGCCCTGCATCAGTAGGAACATCATCATCGTCAACACGCTGTCGTGCTGACAGAACTCTCCCGTGAAGCTCTGATGGATCGGAGTTCGTGGGACATCATCGAGCTGAACGTGTGCTGAACTCGGAGGTGCCGTGTGTTCGGTACTTGGATCGGTCGAATCGTGAAGACGTTCGACTACATCAACCGCGTTCTCATAACGCTTCCGCTTACGATCTACGAGAGTACATGGATGATACTCTTCCCTCTCGTTGCTATGCATCACCATGATCTTGCGTGTGCGTAGGAAATTTTTTGAAATTACTACGTTCCCTAACAAGATCATTGTAATAAAAGAATGGAGAAGAAAATGCCAATTTCTGCCACAAATGAGCTTGGAAAGCACCCTTCCAAGAAGGTTATAACGGAGCTGTTGGAAAACCAACATCGAAACGAATAAGCTTGTAGTGGGCTTTTGGAAAACATCTCAAAACTGAGGTGAAATTGTGCCACTAACGGAAACAATAGATTGAATTGATATCAATAAGGAGATGAGAAACTTATTTCACCGGGAGGATAATTGAAGAACTTGGGTCATTTATAAGCACCATAAAAGCAACAATCCTTAGGGAAAACTTTAGGTGAAATATAACCCAAGATAACTCCAATGAAGAGATTGATGGGTTGCAAAGGATCTCATAACGAATAGAAAATGATGGGTTTAAATATCTTATTCTTAACAACTTGCGAATCATGAAACACGAAGGGAAATTATAAAGAATGACATAACACCACCTGAAAAGATAAGAGAGAAAGAATTGCACTTCGGAATGCAAGATGAAGAATACTTGAACTCCTCAAAACAAACATGTGTTGAGCACCATGTTTAATTTAGAGTATGGCTTGGCAGATCAAAATTCTGAGAGAAATCTTGAAGAACAATTGAAGATTGAAAAGAATCCTTGACGAACCACCATGTAGAGCCTCCATGAAGAACTCCGGTAATAAAAGGATGATCAAAGGAAAGAGAAGTTGAAAACATAAGGTAAAGCCTTGCGATGATTTAGATGGAGCTTCGCGACAAGATAGAGCGAAAAACTTGGAACTCCGGAAAAGAAAAAATGAAGCATCTCGAACCGAGAAATGTGACATGATGAACAACTCTGGAAAGAAGAAACTAGATCACTTGGATGAAGCAATAATAAGAATTACGTTATGCATATCCTTCACCAATTTAAATTGATGACAAACAGCGGATTTAGCATACTACTTATTCTCATTGAGAAGGATTAAGAAAGATATAGCGTAAACTTGAGAAGGTCTTCAACGAACCACCAGTAGGATTGAACAACAAATAAATTACTATGAGAACATAGGAAGAACAAACCGCCATAAGAACTTGAAACGCGCGAAGGAAAAGCACGAATCACCAAGAAGAATTGTAAATTAAACAAAGATACTTGAGATAATTTAGATACAAGTGAATGAAGAGATCACAAGCTAATTAAAGAATACTTGAACGATGCACCGGAACAATTCGAGAACGAGAACTAAAAGCTGAGAATGAATAAATCTTCTGAAATGATGGCCTTTGGAGAATCAAACTGAAAATACTCCTGAATTTCTCCGGATGGGTGAAAAGAATTCTCACAATCGAAAGCAATTATGAGAGGATGGCAACAAGCTTGAACTTCGCATCTTTGGAAGAACGGGTAAGGATTTAAGAGGAACTCTTCTTCGGTCTTCAAATGTTGAGAAAGATGATGAGAACCACCATGACAATTGATGAGCCACTCCGGAACAATGAAGAATAGAAATGATGAACCAACGATGAAAATTTTTGAAAGCGATCTTGGAGAAGGAATATGACTGATGGGAATTCATTCTTATGTCAAACTTTGAAAAGAATTTGGGAATAGCTCTGGGAAAAATTAGAAGAGTCAGGTAAGATCCTGGAAAAAGACTTGTGGGTTAGGGCCCACTCAAAAGAAATACCGTTGAATGATTACTTGAAAGGGAGATTGCATCGGTTGAATTAAATGGATTAAATGGGATAACAACCTCAAAATAACTTGAATGGATTAAGAATGGAAACACGAATCTCCTGAGATATCTTCAGTACTCCAGAGAAAATGGGTGGTGAGGAGTGGATGATTAAGAGGTGCATCGGCATGAGAAAACATTTGAAACGAGGAAAAGGATAAGATCAACACCTACAACTTGAATTGAATCCACCGGAAAAGAACATTGAAAGAAAATAATGAAGAAACTTCACATCCATAAGATGGATACTTGATTAAGAAATCCGAGTCCTTCAAGAAAAGGGTGGAAGGGCAGGAAAAACAAAGACAACTTGGGACGGATGAAACAAACACCGTTGAGAAAAACTTAGAAATGATCTTGCAGATGGGGAGAATGATGGGATCATCTCGAAGAGAAGCGCACCGGTTGGAAATAGAATTGGGATGACAATCTCGATGATCAAGAAGGATTAGTATCCCATAGAAATATGAGAACACCATTTAGAAAAGGTATGGAATCCACATTTGACTTCGAAGCAACTCGAATACCACAACTCAAAACAAAACAAAGGATTGGCTTGCGGAATAAGCCAGAACAAACATATGATAGATCCCATATCGTATCATGTGTCTGTTGGAAAGATATCCTACGTGATACTTGAATTCCCACCTATAAACTCCCGAAACTTTCTGGTTTTGCAATCTGGTGTTGGGGATACAGGGGAAGCATAATATCTCACCCAAACTAACAATCCCTACATCTAGTTGTATACATCCTTCAACACATAACCAAGAAACCTTCGGAAATCATGTACCTCAACCTTCGAAAAAGCATCTGTTATACGAGTTATGGAAATACTCCCGAACTCCCGCCCCAGCACTGGGTGGCGTCGAGGTTATCTCACCAACAACTACATAAAAGAGATTTTTGATGTCGGCGAACTCAGGTATTCCAGAACTATAACGATAAAATTGTGACGACAACACCTCGGAGCTCAACTCCCCGGGACACTGCTGAAGGAATATGCCCTAGAGGCAATAATAAAGTTGTTATTTATGTTTCCTTATATCATGATAAATGTTTATTATTCATGCTAAAATTGTATTAAATAGAAACTTAGTACATGTGTGAATACATAGACAAACAGAGTGTCCCTAGTATGCCAATACTTGACTAGATCGTTAATCAAAGATGGTTAATTTTCCTAGCCATGGACATGTGTTGTCATTTGATGAATGGGATCACATCATTAGAGAATGGTGTGGTGGACAAGACCCATCCATTAGCTTAGCATAATGATCGTTCAGTTTTATTGCTACTTCTTTCTTCATGACTTATACATGTTCCTCTGACTATGAGATTATGCAACTCCCAAATACCGGAGGAACACCTTGTGTGCTATCAAACGTCACAACATAACTGGGTGATTATAAAGATGCTCTACAGGTGTCTCCAATGGTGTCTGTTGAGTTGGCATAGATCAAGATTAGGATTTGTCACTCCGTGTATCGGAGAGGTATCTCTGGGCCCTCTCGGTAATGCACATCACTATAAGCCTTGCAAGCATTGTGACTAATGAGTTAGTTGCGGGATGATGCATTACGGAACGAGTAAAGAGACTTGCCGATGACAAAGGGAACATCCCCACGTAGGTATGAGGATACCGACAATCGAATCTCGGACAAGTAACATACCGATGACAAAGGGAACAACGTATATCGTTATGCGGTTTCACCGATAAAGATCTTTGTAGAATATGTAGGAATCAATATGGGCATCCAGGTTCCGCTATTGGTTATTGACCTGAGACATGTCTCGGTCATGTTTACATAGTTCTCGAACCCGTAGGGTCTGCACGCTTAACGATCGGTATTACGAGTTTATGTGTTTTGATGTACCGAAGGTAGTTCAGAGTCCTAGATTTGATCATGGACATGACGAGGAGTCTCCAAATGGTCGAGACGTAAAGATCGATATATTGGAACCCTATGTTTGGACATAGGAATGGTTCCGGGTGAAATCGGGAGTATACCGGAGCTCCGGGAGGTTATCGGAACCCCCCGGGAGGTATATGGGCCTTATTGGGCCTTAGTGGAAGAGAGGGAAAGGAAGCAAAGGAGGGGGCGCGCCTGCCCCCCCCCCAAGCCCAATCCGAATTGGGATGGGGTCGGCCCCCCTTTCCTTCCTTCTCTCCTAGAACCAACAAAGGGAAGGGGGAATCCTACTCCCGGTGGGAGTAGGACTCCCTTGGGGCACGCCTAGAGAGGCCGGCCCCCTCCCCCTCCTCCACTCCTTTATATACGGGGGAGGGGGCACCCCATGGACACACAAGTTGATCATTGATCTCTTAGCCGTGTGCGGTGCCCCCTCCCCTCCACTATAATCCACCTCGGTCATATCGTAGCGGTGCTTAGGCGAAGCCCTATTCCGGTAGCATCATCATCACCGTCATCACGCTGTTGTGCTGACGAAGCTCTCCCTCGGCACTCTGCTGGATCGTGAGTTCATGGGATGTCACTGAGCTGAACGTGTGCAGATCGCGAAGGTGCCGTACTTTCGATACTAGGATCAGTCGGATCGTGAAGACGTATGACTACATCAACCGCGTTGTCATAACGCTTCCGCTTACGGTCTACGAGGGTACATAGACAATACTCTCCCCTCTCGTTGATATGCATCACGATGATCTTGCATGTGCGTAGGAAATTTTTGAAATTGTCGCGTTCTGTTAAGAACCAACAGTTAAGATTTTATAGCACTCTTGCAACGATCATAATGGCATGAAAATGGACAGTAACATGCATTCAAATGGAACTAACATGAATAGCATCACAAGACGAACATTTCGACATATCATATGCATGAATCAGAGCCGTGGTCATGGAGATGTATCATGATGAACATGGCATAAAAATTACAGGGATCTCCGGGACTTAGTGGAATCTTAGGGAAAAACAAGACCGGACGTCAAATAATAAAACGACACACTGGCGGGATTTAGATGGAGGCTCGCCACGTGGGCTTGGCCCAGGAAGCAGAAGGAGGCGGGCTGGAGGAGATGGGCCGCGGGGATGCGCTGGCCCATGCGGGGTCGGACGCGGTGGCCCGCTCCTCCCGATCCCACCTGGATCGAGGAGGACTGCGGTGAGGCGGCAGCGGAGTCGGTGCTCTGGCGGGTCTCCGGTGGCCGGAGCGGCGACGTGAGGCGGGGGCGAGGTCCGGTGGTGGCGGCCTGATACGTCTCCGTCGTATCTACTTTTCCAAACACTTTTGCCATTGTTTTGGACTCTAACTTGCATGATTTTAATGGAACTAACCCGGACTGACGATGTTTTCAGCAGAATTGCCATGGTGTTATTATGTGCAGAAACAAAAGTTCTCAGAATGACCTGAAACTTCACGAAACAACTTTTCGGAAATAATAAAAAAATCCTTGAAAAAGATGAAGACCAGGGGGCCCACCACCTGTCCACGAGGGTGGGGGCGCGCCTGCCCCCCTAGGGCGCGCCCCCTACCTTGTGGGCCCCCTGGAGCTCCTCCGACCTCAACTCCAACTCTATATATTTGGTTTCGGGGAGAAAAAAAATTAGAGAGAAGGATTCATCGCGTTTTACGATACGGAGCCGCCGCCAAGCCCTAAAACCTCTCGGGAGGGCTGATCTGGAGTCCATTCGGGGCTCCAGAGAGGGGAATCCGTCGCCATCGTCATCATCAACCATCCTCCATCACCAATTTCATGATGCTCACCGCCGTGCGTGAGTAATTCCATCGTAGGCTTGCTGGACGGTGATGGGTTGGATGAGATTTATCATGTAATCAAGTTAGTTTTGTTAGGGTTTGATCACTAGTATCCACTATGTTCTGAGATTGATGTTGCTATGACTTTGCTATGCTTAATGCTTGTCACTAGGTCCCGAGTGCCATGATTTCAGATCTGAACCTATTATGTTTTCATCAATATATGAGAGTTCTTGATCCTATCTTGCAAGTCTATAGTCACCTATTATGTGTTATGATCCGTTAACCCTGAAGTGACAATAATCGGGATACTTACCGGTGATGACCATAGTTTGAGGAGTTCATGTATTCACTATGTGCTAATGCTTTGTTCCGGTACTCTATTAAAAGGAGGCCTTAATATCCCTTAGTTTCCGTTAGGACCCCGTTGCCACGGGAGGGTAGGAAAAAAGATGTCATGCAAGTTCTTTTCCATAAGCATGTATGACTATATTCGGAATACATGCCTACATTACATTGATGAACTGGAGCTAGTTCTGTGTCACCCTATGTTATGATTGTTACGTGATGAACCGCATCCGGCATAATTCTCCATCACTGATCCATTGCCTACGAGCTTTCCATATATTGTTCTTCGCTTATTTACTTTTCCGTTGCTATTGCTATCATCACTACAAAATACCAAAAACATTACTTTTGCTACCGTTACCTTTTGCTACCGCTACCACTACTATCATATTACTTTGCTACTAAACACTTTGATGTAGATATTAAGTTTGTAGGTGTGGTTGAATTGACAACTCAGCTACTAATACTTGAGAATATTCTTTGGCTCCCCTTGTGTCGAATCAATAAATTTGGGTTGAATACTCTACGCTCGAAAACTGTTGCGATCCCCTATACTTGTGGGTTATCAAGACTATTTTCTGGCGCCGTTGCCGGGGAGCATAGCTCTATTCTTTGTGTCACTTGGGATTTATATCTGCTTATCATTATGAAGAACTTGAAAGATCCAAGAACCAAGATTTATCCCTCAACTACGAGGGGAGGTAAGGAACTGCCATCTAGCTCTGCACTTGATTCACCTTCTGTTTTGAGTAAGCTTGCGACACCTAAACCTGCTTCTGCTATTCGTTCTGATATGTCGCATGTTATTGATGATGCCACTTCTGTTATGCATGATACTTATGATGAAACTACTTCTATGCTTGATACTACTGTGCCACTTGGTGAATTTCTTGATGAACAACTTGCTAGGGTTAGAGAGAATGAAAATGTTGAATCTGATAATATTGATGAAAGTGATGATGAAGACTCACCTGTTATTCCTAATGGTTATGTTTTTGATAAAGAAGCTTCTTTAGCTATTTTAGCTTGCAAAGATAGATACGAACTCAAGAGGTTATTAGCTAAATGGAAGCAGCAATCTCATAATGCTAGAATGAAACCTGGCCCTGCTTTTGCTACTTCACCTATCTGTGTTACTGATAAGGATGATGAATTCTCTGTTGATCCTGATATAATTACTTTGGTAGAATCTGATCTCTTTCATGGCTATGAATCTGAAACTGTTGTGGCACATCTTACTAAATTAAATGATATAGCTACCCTGTTCACTAATGATGAGAGAACTCGTTACTTTTATATCCTTAAAATATTTCTGTTCTCATTAAAGGGCGAAGCTAAGATATGGTTTAATTCTCTTGATCCTGGTTGTGTGCATAGTCCCCAGGATATGATTTATTACTTCTCTGCTAAATATTTCCCTCCTCATAAGAAACAAGCTGCTTTAAGGGATATATATAATTTTGTGCAAATTGAAAAAGAGAGTCTCCCACAAGCTTGGGGGGGGGCTTCTCCAATTACTTAATGCTTTGCCTGATCATCCTCTTAAGAAAAATGAAATACTTGATATCTTTTATAATGGACTAACTGATGCTTCCAGAGATTACCTGGATAGTTGTGCTGGTTCTGTTTTCAGGGAGAGAACACCGGATGAAGCTGAGATTCTATTGAATAATATGTTGACGAATGAAAATAATTGGACACTTCCTGAGCCTATTCCTAAACCAACTCCGAAGAAGAGGGGTGTTCTATTTCTCAGTCCTGAAGATATGCAAGAGGCAAAGAAATCTATGAAAGAAAAGGTATTAAAGCTGAAGATGTTAAGAATTTACCTCCTATTGAAGAAATACACGGTCTTAATTTACCGCATGTTGAAGAAACATATTATCTTAATCCATTACCTATTGAAGGTCTTGATAACCCCACACAGGTAGTAAAGGTAAATTCTCTCTATAGATATGATAAAGTTGAAATCCCATTTACTAAGTTTGCTAGCCCATGCTTAGATGAGTTTGATAAATTTATGGCTAAGTAAGAAGATTTTAATGCTTATTTTGGTAGATAATTGAAATACAATTCAAATATGCTTGAACACTTGGGTGATTATATGGCTAATGTCAAAGGTGAACTTAAACTTATTAGTAAACATGCTTCTATGGTTACTGAGGGAGTCCTGGATTAGGGGGTCTTCGGATAGCTGGACTATATCCTTTGGCCGGACTGTTGGACTATGAAGATACGAGATTGAAGACTTCGTCCCGTGTCCGGATGGGACTCTCCTTGGCGTGGAAGGCAAGCTAGGCAATACGGATATGTATATCTCCTCCTTTGTAATCAACCTTGTGTAACCCTAGCCCCCTTTGGTGTCTATATAAACCGGAGGGTTTTAGTCCGTAGGACAACATACAATCATACCATAGGCTAGCTTCTAGGGTTTAGCCTCTCCGATCTCATGGTAGATCAACTCTTGTACTACTCATATTATCAAGAATAATCAAGCAGGACGTAGGGTTTTACCTCCATCAAGAGGGCCCGAACCTGGGTAAAACATCGTGTCCGCTGCCTCCTATTACCATCTGCGTTAGACGCACAGTTCGGGACCCCTTACCCGAGATTCGCCGGTTTTGACACCGACATTGGTGCTTTCATTGAGAGTTCCTCTGTGTCGTCGCCGTTAGGCTTGATGGCTCCTTCGATCATCGATAGCGATGCAGTCCAGGGTGAGACTTTTCTCCCCGGACAGATCTTTGTATTCGGCGGCTTCACACTGCGGGCCAACTCGCTTGGCCATCTGGAGCAGATCAAAAGTAATGCCCCTGGCCACCAGGTCGGGTTTGGAAGCTTAAACTACACGGCCGACATCCATGGAGACTTCATCTTCGACGGATTCGAGCCCCTGCCGAGTGCGCCGCACGTTCACGATGAGCGTGATTTAGCTCTACCATCGGACAGTGTTCAGGAGACTGCACCGGCAACCGCTCCGACCCTCAATTCGGAGCCAATTGTGCCATCCATGGACGGGTGGATAGACCCCGCCACGGAGGCTGTATTCTCAGCGGCGATCGAGCCGAGTATCGACCTTACCCTTCACGGGAGCCGTGACGCCGGACTACCGGATTTTTCCCTGGCCATGGACTCCTAACCGCCTGCACCCGTGCCTATCGAATCCGGCTGGGCCCCGATCATGGAGTTCACCTCCGCGGATATCTTTCAGCACTCTCCCTTCGGCGACATACTGAACTCATTAAGGTCTCTTTCCTTGTCAGGAGAGTCCTGGCCGAACTATGTTCGGCAGGATTGGGATGCGGATGACGAAGAAATTTGCCGCCCACCCACCACCCACTTAGTAGCCACTGTCGACAATTTGACCGACATGGTCGACTTCGACTCCAAAGACATTGACGGTATGGACGACGATGCGGGAGACGAAGAGGAACCACTACCCACAGGGCACTGGACAGCCACCTCATCATATGATATATACATGGTGGACACACCCAAAGAAGGCAATGGCGACGGGACAGCGGAGGATGACCCCTCCAAGAAGCAACCCAAGCGTCGACGTCAGCGGCGCCACTCTAAGTCTCGCCAAAGCAAAAGCGGTGACACCGGCACAGGAGATAATAGCACTCCGGACAGTGTTGAAGATGATAACAATCCCCTCCAGCAAGATTTAGAGCAGGAGGATGGAGAAGCCAGCCCTCCCGAGAGAGTGGCAGATAGAGAGGCGGAGGGCGATAATTACATGCCTCCCTCCGAAGACGAGGCAAGCCTCGGCGATGACGAATTCGTCGTGCCGGAGGATCCCGTCGAGCAAGAGCGCTTCAAGAGCCGGCTTATAGCCATGGCAAATAGCCTTAAGAAAAAGCAGCAGCAGCTTCAAGCTGATCAAGATTTGCTAGCTGACAGATGGACTGAAGTCCTTGCGGCCGAGGGATATGAACTCGAACGCCCCTCCAAGAGTTACCCAAATCGCAGGTTGCTACCCCAACTAGAGGAGGAAGCATTAAAACCTACATCTCCAGCATATGATGCGGCTAATCGGCCACCTCGTGGCCGCGACAGAGAGGCATTTCAGCCAAAAACTCAGCCCGCACACCGACGCCACGCAAATAAAAATGACAAGGCACGGGGAAACACGCTAGACCTGCAAGACGTATTGGAGGACAAAGCAAAACACACAAGATCGATCTAAGGATCACGGGGTCGCGCCACACGCGAGATGACAATCGTCGCGCCGGATACAATAAAAGTAAATCTGGCCGGGCCGAACACAGCGGACAAGACTCATTCGAGCTATGCCGCGACATAGCCTACTACAGAGGCGCCGCACACCCCATATGTTTCACAGATGAAGTAATGGATCACCAAATCCCTAAGGGTTTCAAACCTGTAAATATCGAATCATACGACGGCACAACAGATCCTGCGGTATGGATCGAGGACTTCCTCCTGCACATCCACATGGCCCGCGGTGATGATCTACACGCCATCAAATACCTCCCACTCAAACTCAAAGGACCAGCTTGGCATTGGCTCAACAGCCTGCCAGTAGAATCCATTGGCTGTTGGGAAGATCTGGAAGCCGCATTCCTCGACAACTTCCAGGGCACTTATGTGCGACCACCAGATGCTGATGACTTGAGCCACATAATTCAGCAGCCAGAGGAATCGGCCAGGAAATTCTGGACACGGTTCCTGACAAAGAAAAATCAAATCGTCGACTGTCCGGATGCAGAGGCCCTAGCAGCTTTTAAGCACAACATCCGCGACGAGTGGCTCGCCCGGCACCTTGGCCAGGAAAAGCTGAAATCTATGGCAGCCCTCACGACACTCATGACCCGCTTTTGCACGGGAGAAGACAGATGGCTGGCTCGCAGCAATAATATATCAAAGAACCATGGTACTTCAGATACCAAGGATGGCAATGGCAGGTCATGTCGCAACAAACACAAGCGCCGCATCAACAACGACAATACCGAGGATACAGCAGTCAATGCCGGATTCAGAGGCTCTAAACCCGGTCAGCGGAAAAAGCCATTCAAAAGAAGCGCTCCGGGCCCGTCCAGTTTGGACCATATACTCGATCGCTCGTGTCAAATACACAGCACCCCCGACAAGCCAGCCAACCACACCAACAGGGATTGTTGGGTGTTCAAGCAGGCCAGCAAGTTAAATGCCGAAAACAAAGATAAGGGGTCACATAGCGATGACGAGGAGGAGCCCCAGCAGCCGAACACCGGAGGATAGAAGAGGTTCCCCCCACAAGTGCGGACGGTGAACATGATATACGCAACCCACATCCCCAAGAGGGAGCGGAAGCATGCGCTAAGGGACGTATATGCGTTGGAGCCAGTCGCCCCAAAGTTCAACCCATGGTCCTCCTGTCCGACCACCTTCGATCGCAGGGACCACCCCACTAGTATCCGTCATGGCAGATTCGCCGCACTGGTCCTAGACCCAATCATTGATGGATTTCACCTCACTCGAGTCCTTATGGATGGCGGCAGCAGCCTGAACCTGCTTTATCAAGACATAGTGCGCAAAATGGGTATAGACCCCTCAAGGATCAAACCCACAAAAATGACCTTCAAAGGCGTCATACCAGGTGTAGAGGCCCATTGCACAGGCTCAGTCACACTGGAAGTGGTCTTCGGATCCCCGGATAACTTCTGAAGCGAGGAGTTAATCTTCGATATAGTCCCATTCCGCAGTGGCTATCATGCACTGCTCGGGCGAACCGCATTTGCAAGATTCAATGCGGTACGCATTATGCATACCTCAAGCTCAAGATGCCAGGACGGAAACACAGAGCACTGTCTCCGCATGGAGGAGCACACTGCGGCCCTTGCAGCAGAAGCACAAAGCAACCTCTTAAGGCAATCCACCAGTTCGGCGATTAAGGACCCGGACACCTTCAAGCGCGCCCGGAGTAATTGGCAACAAGACCGCCTGGCACGTTCCGAGCTCGCATAGCAATGTGGCCCCCACCCCAGTCCCAGTCAAACGGAGAAATCCGTGCCACGCGTACATAATTACGCATTGACAATACCATGGGCACAGGTGGGGAGGTGGGCACGACTACGGCACACCCCAAGACGCGGCTCAACCGCACTAGGGGCTTCCCGCTTTGTTATCTTTCTTTCTTTCAGGACTTTAATCTCTGGAAGCCCCGTCCGGTAGTATGATGGCCGGACACACGATACAACAACCAAGGAGGCATAAAGCTACGTCGCATCAAGGAATTCTTAGGTGGTCTCTGATAACGAGTGAAAACCCTGCTTTAAATACCATTCCTCGGCTTGCCCTTGGAGGGGACATGTCAAATAGTCCTACTTTTTGCTTATTGCACTACTTGTATCATTCTGCTTCGACGCACCTTTTTGAATAAACAATGCATAGCACTAGACTATTATCGCATTCTCTATTCTTCCTTTATATATATATATATGTTCATTCATGACATTCAGCACCCATACACTCTGGTACGGCCAATACGCTAGGGGCTTAAGCATACCCCATAATACGGCGTGAGAAGTTCGAACACTTTCAACAGTGCGGCACCCCGAACTTATAGCATTATATGCATCAGCTCTGAATCATGTCTTGGGTCAATAGTTGGGTTTGCCCGGCTCCCATGTTTTGGTACCTTACGTTTCGCTATATCGGCTAAGGTAGCACTGGGAGAACTACTGCGATTGTGCCCGGGTTCAGCTGGGCTAAGCACCTCAGTAGAGAAAGCTAAAACTGACTGTCATGATAAGGCGAGAGCTGGTCGCTGTTCGAGAGGTCTCGAGTCCCTAAAGACTTATGCCGCTTAGAGCGAGGAGTCGGCTTTGTCCGGCTTAAGGCGTGTATAGCGCCCCAAATTCGGCCCTCCAAATACTAGGGGCTTCGCCAAAATTTAAAATTGTAGAATTCTATGGCTAAGTGAGAGTGATAAAGCATTATAGTCCGATTGCCTTGTTCGTTGTGCTAAGCACCTCCCTCGAAGGACCCAATAATGGGAAAAAGAGTGCTCAGATTTATCCCGAACACCCCAGCACTCGTGGCATGGGGGCAGAGACGACTGGCCATCTCTCAGATTTGATAAACAGCCGCACAGAAGGTAATATTTTAAATTCAAACAAGTGTTGCATAGCGCATATGAACAAATTTTCACAATACAGGATCACACGAGCAAGTTCATTCAAAAATTACATCTTTCGCACACTCGTCCGCCACAAGACGGGCACCCTTCAGGACACCATCATAATACATTTCGGGGTGGCGATGCTCCTTGCCCTGCAGCGGCCCCTCCTTCACCAGCTTCTCGGCGTCCATCTTGGCCCAGTGCACCTTCGCACGAGCAAAGGCCCAGCGTGCACCTTCGATGCAGACGGACCGCTTGATGACTTCCAGCCGTGGACAGGCATCCACAAGCCGCCTCACCAGGCCGAAGTAGCTGTTGGTAAGGGAGTCGCCAGGCCACAGCCGGACTATAAGGCCCCTCATGGCCTGTTTGGCCGCCTTGTGCAGCTCAACCAGTTGCTTCAGCTGGTCACTCATAGGCATCGGGTGTTCGGTCCCAGTATACTAAGACTAGAACAACTTCTCCGTCGAGCTTCCCTCCTTGGCCTGGTAAAATTTCGCGGCATCCGACACGCTGCGGGGCAAATCTGCGAATGCTCCTGGAGAGCTCCGGACTCGGGTAAGTAACAAGTAATTTACTTTCACATGCTTGCTTTGCATATTGAATGCCTTACCCGCCGCTATCTTCCTCATCGCCTCAATTTCCTGGAGGGACTTTTGGGCTTCAGCCTTGGCATTCTTTGTGCTCTCGAGGGCCGCGGCAAGCTCGGACTCTCGCGTCTTCGAGTCAAGCTCCAAAGCCTCGTGCTTCTTCACGAGAGCCTGGGGATCTTGCTGCACCTTGCCCACCCATGCCTCTTGCTTTTCCCGCTTGGTGCGCTCCTTGGCCGCTTTGTTTTCGGCCTTGGACAGCGCTTGCTTCAGGGTTGCCACTTCGGCCATGGCCCCTGGCACATTCATGATGATCCTGTCATTTCGCAACCACATTTTCTTTTATATATAGACAAGGTATTACTTACCTTTGTTCTCCTCGAGCTGCCTCTTGGCAAGGCCGAGCTCTTTCTCGGACCCCTCGAGGTCCTACTTCAGTGCGGCGACCTCCGCAGTCAGTGCGGCGACCTCCGCAGTCAGTGCGGCAGAGGTCCGCAGCGAAGCCTGCATACGCATACAGACATACTTATTTTAGACTCCTGCAGATATTATTTGATACTCTATTCGGCTTTTCTTTGTGAACACCAAACAGAGCATCAGGGGCTATTGTCTATGCGGTAATATTTTCCTATATTTTAAATACTTACCTCAAAGCCTGTTAGAAGGCTGGCACAGGCTTCAGTCAGTCCGCTCTTGGCGGACTGAACCTTCTTGATCACCGCACTCATAATAGTGCGGTGCTCTTCGTCGATGGAAGCACCGCGAAGCGCTCCCAGCAGGTTGTTCGGTGCCTATGGATGGACAGAGGTCACCGACATGGGCGGCTTGCCCCTTTTGGAAGGGGGCCGCCTGCCCGAGTCCGGAACCACTGGAGGTTCCGGCGCGGTGTTCGGCTGAGAGCCGAACTTGGAGCCCCGGGAGCCTTGCTCCCTTTGCTCCTGGAGTCCGAAAGGTCCCCTTGAGGTGCCTCCGGGACTGTCTCGCCCCGGCTCGGTGCCCCTTGAGACAATACCTCGGCATTGTCCGTAGGGCAAGGGGAGGAGGCGGTTGGAAGTGTATCACTATTCATGTCCGACGAGTCCAAGGAACCGTCCGACGATGATACATCGATATGGGCTTGGGGCGGACTGCATAATCATATTCGACGTTAGGAGAAGCAGTGCGACAAAGGTATGCTATGAGTTACTCTGGTATCCGAATACTTACAACTTCGCTAGGGGGCTTGGCCCTGAGCAGCCACTCGTCTTCGCCGTCGGCGGCGGTGGTGGAGCGGTCCGGAAGGAGAGTCCTTCCCTTCTTGGACCCTTCGGCCTCCCCGGTTGGGGCGACCTTCCTTTTCTTGTCTCCCCCGGCTGGAGGAGGAGAATCTTCATCTTCCTTCTCCTCGTTTTCACAGGAGGAGTGTGCCTCGGAGGTATCAGACGATGAGTCCGATACCACCTGGCGCCGGGAACTCTTTCGGGTTCCCTTGGCCTTCTTCTTGGTCTTCTCCGGCACCTCATAGGGAGCCGGAGTCCGCATCTCCATCAGGAGAGCGTCTGCGGGGTCTTCGGGCAGAGGGGCCTGACAGTTAATTTGCTCCGATGTCTCCACCCAGTCCTATCAAAGGCATGGGAGCTCAGACCCCGCACATGGTTAAGCTATGGGAAATAAACACCCTACCAGATGTACAGAACTTACCGGATTCGCAGAACGCTTCGCGCTTAGCCCACGGTCCTCGGTAAGAGAAGGAGGGACCTCGGCGCCCTTGAACAGCACCCTCCAGACGTCTTTATGCGTCGTGTCGAAGAGCTCGCTTAGAGTCTGGTGCTGGGCCGGGTTGAACTCCCATAAGTTGAAATCCCGTTGTTGACACGGGAGGATCCGGCGGAAGAGCATGACCTGTACTATGTTGACAAGCTTAAGTTTCTTGCTTGTCATGTTTCGGATACACTTCTGGAGTTCGTCCAGCTCCATCGATGAACCCCAGGATAGGCCCTTCTCCTTCCAGGAAGTGAGCCGCGTGGGGATTCCGGATCGAAACTCGGGGGCCGCCACCCAGTTGGTGTCGCGTGGCTCGGTGATGTAGAACCACCCCGATTGCCACCCCTTTATGGTCTCCACGAAAGAGCCCTCGAGCCATATAATGTTGGGCATTTTTCCCACCATGGCTCCGCCGCATTCCGCTTGTTGGCCGCCAACCACCTTCGGCTTGATATTGAAGGTCTTCAGCCACAGGCCTAAGTGGGGCCGGATGCGGAGGAAAGCCTCGCACACGATGATGAACGCCGAAATGTTGAGGATGAAATTCGGGGCCGGATCATGAAAGTCCAACCCATAATAGAACATGAGGCCGCGGACGAATGGATGGAGGGGAAACCCTAGTCCACGGACAAAGTGGAGGAGGAAAACCACCCTTTCGTGAGGTTCCGGGGTAGGGACGACCTGCCCCGCGGCTGGCAGCCGGTGCACGATATCCGCGGCCAAGTATCTGGCTCCACGTAGCTTTTTGATGTGTCCCTCCGTGACGGAGGAGGCCATCCACTTGCCTCCCGCTCCGGACATGTTCGGAGAGAGTTGAGGAGAAGGATGTGGACTTGGGCGTTGGAGCTCGAGTGTGCGAGAATGGATGAGCAAGGAGGAAGAAGGCGTGGGTAGGAAAAGGTGAGACCTTATCCCTTTATAAGGGCGGACGAAACTATGCGCCCCCCACTAGCTTGGTAAAACTCGCTTATCCCCCAAGCGCCGTAATTGGTGGCGCGGTTGGGTTACCCACGCCCGTATTGATGAGAATCCCATAATAAGGGGAACACAATCTCTGCTTTGACAAGACGTGTCAAGAAACCGCCTCGCGTTATGTGCGGGGCTGGTTTAAGAAAAATGGTTCGAATAATTACTGGGCCATGGCCTGATGTCATGCTGCTAAAACGTGTCAGCATATTAGATTTGTGGGAATATTATTCTCTCTACGGTGGTATGTGGAACTTATTTTGTAGGGTCGGACACTATCCTTGTATTCAAACTCTTCTGTGGTGTATTCAGAGGAGGAACCCGCCTTGCAATGCTGAAGACAACACTGCACGTCGGACTCATCGTCATTGAAGCCTGGTTCAGGGGCTACTGAGGGAGTCCTGGATTAGGGGGTCTCCGGACAGCCGGACTATATCCTTTGGCCGGACTGTTGGACTATGAAGATACGAGATTGAAGACTTCGTCTTGTGTCCAGATGGGACTCTCCTTGGTGTGGAAGGCAAGCTAGGCAATACGGATATGTATATCTCCTCCTTTGTAACCGACCTTGTGTAACCCTACCTCCGGTGTCTATATAAACTGGAGGGTTTTAGTCCGTAGGACAACATACAATCATACCATAGGCTAGCTTCTAGGGTTTAGCCTCTCCGATCTCGTGGTAGATCAAATCTTGTACTACTCATATTATCAAGAATAATCAAGCAGGACGTAGGGTTTTACCTCCATCAAGAGGGCCCGAACCTGGGTAAAACATCGTGTCCCCTGCCTCCTGTTACCATCCGCCTTAGATGCACAGTTCAGGACCCCCTACCCGAGATCCACCGGTTTTGACACCAACAGTTACCACTCAAGTAGAACAAGTACTTAAAGCTCAAAATGATTTGCTCAATGAATTGAATAGTAAGAATAATGATTATGCTGTTAGAGTGGCTACTAGAACTGGTAGAATGACTTAGGAACCTTTGTATCCTGAAGGCCGCCCTAAGAGAATTGAGCAAGATGCTCAGAGAAATAATATAGATGCACCTAGTCCTTCTAAAAGGAAGAAAAAGAAAAATGATAGGACTTTGCATGCTTCTAGTGAACCTATTACTGAAACACCTAAGAATCCAAATGATATTTCTATTTCTGATGCTGAAACACAATCTGGTAATGAACCTGAAACTAGTAATAATGTTAATGATAATGTTCATGATGATGCTCAACCTAGTAATGATAATGATATAGAAATTGAACCTGCTGTTGATCTTGGTAACCCACAATCAAAGAATCAACGTTATGATAAGAAAGACTTTGTTGCTAGGAAACATGGTAAATAAAGAGAACCATGGGTTCAGAAACCCATGCCTTTTCCTCCCAAACCATCCAAGAAAAAGGATGATGAGGATTTTGAGCGCTTTGCTGAAATGATTAGACCTATCTTTTTGCGTATGCGATTAACTGATATGCTCAAAATGAATCCTTATGCTAAGTACATGAAAGAAATTGTTACTAATAAAAGAAAGATACCAGAAGCTAAAATTTCCACCATGCTTGCTAATTATACTTTTAAGGGTGGAATACCAAAGAAACTTGGAGATCTAGGAGTACCCATTAAAAGAAACTATGTTAAAACTGCTTTATGTGATCTTGGAGCCGGTGTTAGTGTTATGCCTCTCTCTTTATATCATAGACTTGATTTGAATAAGTTGAAACCTACTAAAATATCTTTGCAAATGGCTGATAAATCAACTGCTATACCTGTCGGTATTTGTGAGGATGTGCCTGTTGTAGTTGCAAACGTTACTATTTTAACGGACTTTGTTATTCTTGATATTCCCGAGGATGATAGTATGTCTATTATTCTTGGAAGACCCTTTTTGAATACTGCAGGGGCTGTTATTGATTGCACTAAAGGCAATGTCACTTTTCATGTTAATGGTAATGAGCATATGGTACACTTTCCGAGGAAACAACCTCAAGTTCATAGTATCAATTCTATTGGAAAAATTCCATCTATTATATTTGGAGGTTTTGAATTTCCTCTTCCTACTGTCAAGAAGAAATATGATATTCTTATTATTGGGGATGTGCATATCCCCGTTGAGGTAACATAGTGTTATTCGGAATGAGTTCGTTAACAAGACTTGATCAACCTTGTTAGTGGATTCCTTTTGATGATCATGAGATGGATGAAACTAGAAGGCACAACCTTCTGTACCCTCCTTTTACTTTCTGTTATTTATAATAAATAAAATAAAAATAAGTATTTTTCTGTCTGTTATCTGATTATCCGTGCAATATAAAAATACTCCGAAAATAAAAGTTCTCCAAATGCCCTGAAATTTAAATATGATTTTTCTGGAATATTTGAGAATATTTGGCACTGAGAACACAGCAGGAGGAGCCGGCACCTGGCCACGAGGGTCAGGGGTGTGCCCTACCCCCCTGGGCATGCCCCTGCCTCGTGGGCCCATGGTGGCCCTCCTTCACTTATCCTTTCACCCACACACTCCTTCTCCCTCAAACACGAATATCCAGCTCAAACCCGAGTCTAAGCTCATTTTGCTGCCATTTTCGATCTCCTTGCTCAAAGCACCTCTCACAAAACTGCTTGGGGAGATTGTTCCTTGGTATATGACTCCTCCAATGGTCCAATTAGTTTTTGTTCTAGTGCTTTATTCATTGCAAATTTGTGCTGCTTAGGTGACCCTGTTCTTGAGCTTGCATGTCAAATGTATATGGTCAAAAGTAGTTTTGATGCATGATATAGGCTCTAGGCACTTGTAGGAGTAGTTGCTATCAATATTATTGAGTTTGGTTTACTTTTATTTGAAGTTACTAAAAATTTCAGAATTTTTTAGAAAATAATGAAGAGACTTTTGAGGGGCTCATCGAGCCGAAGCTTAAAGGAAAAGGCACATAAGCCCAAATATAATCTGCCTCGCACCACGGAGGTTCGGTCGTGTGAATGGCCTTCCGATGATTTCTTGAGAGCAGCCGGGATTTATGAAGATTTTTATGAATTGGCTGATAATGCAAGCCTCACCGCTTTCCTCCATGACCAACTCGATCAGTATCTCTTACTCACAAATATCTTTGTGCAAAACTTTCATTTCCATTCTAGGAGCTCACCACCTACGGTGGAGTTTTATTTATATGATGAGCATAAGGAGATGTCACTTTATGATTTTTGTCGGGTTTGTTTAGTCCCTTTCGAGGGCACGACAGAGGAACCACATCGCAGCGATGTGGATGGCTTTATTGATACCATCACTATAGGGGAAACGAGGAAGGTTTCCGATGCACAAATCACTAGCATACATTTTCCTGTTTTATGCTACTTTGCAATATTTTCTAGTCGTTGCTTAATTGGTCGCGGAAACTGTGGAAACCTTAGTGTTCCTGATATTATTATTTTGTTCTACGGTTTATTCAGTGATAACTCTGTTAGTATGGGCGGTATTATTGCTAAACGGTTAAGTCTGAACCGTACAAAGGGCCCCATCTTCGGAGGCATCTATGCTTCATGCCTAGCTGCACATTTTAACATACCTATTAGACATTATGAGAAGGAAGAAAAATTGCTGCCTCGTGTTTATTTAGATTATAAGAGTATGGTGGCACATGATTTTATTGTTAAGAATAGTGAAGGAGAGCTTAAATACAAATTGTTCTTTGATAAACATCATCCGGAGACTATTACCCTGCCTGCTCCTTCCTTGTTTGATTTATCTGCAGGCCAGTACCTTGTTCCATTAAAGGCTATTCACGCCTATCGGAACCCTACATCGGCCATAGAGCCAGAGCCGGAACCACAAGTTGATCCTCCACGACAGTCTAATTACCAGTGGGATCCAGAGATGATTGCCAACCAGTGGCAATCAGAGTCTTCTTCATCGTAGTATGACCCCAACTATTACTATGGATATCCGCCAGGCCAGCCGTGGCCATAGACCAACTTAGGCCAAAAGCCTAAGCTTGGGGGAGTACGTATTTCCCGGCGACATTACATTTATGTTCACACACTCATTGCTAGATGTTGGTGCTCATACTTTTTCATTGTATCATCCATGCTAGTTTATTTCCTTTTTATGCTTTCTTCTTGTGTGTTTAATAAACCTTAAGAAAAACCAAAAAGATTAGTTGTAGCTTTTAATTAGTTTACTTTCCATGCTTGTAGTAGTAATTAAAAAGAAAACCCAAAAAGATTTCATGTTCTTCTTTTGCTTGTTGGGAGATTTCCCGTGTAAATAGTTTTATTTCTTTTCTTTTCTTTGGGATTCGATAGGAGAAGACTATGATTGAATTCTTGAAGTGGCTCTTATATGCATTATTGTTGATCTGACAAAAGAGCCCATATTTCCTTGTCTTCCCCTGTTTATTGAATGCTTGCACATTCCATCTTAGTCCAATGCACGTGCACTCTTATTATTATCCACATCATTCGGTCATGCAAGTGAAAGGCAATTATGATGATGTATGATGGACTGACTGAGATGAGAAAAGCTGGTATGAACTCGACCTCTCTTCTTTTTGTAAATATGATTAGTTCATCGTTCCTGATTCAGCCTATTATGAATAAACATGTTTACAATGACAACTAGAGATCATAGTTTCTTGTGCCATGCTTGATTAGCTAGGAGCTTATAATGGTTTACATTGCGTGCCAACATGCTATTAAAATGGTTGTGATGTGGTATGATAGGGTGGTATCCTCCTCTAAATGATTTAAGTGACTTGACTTGGCGCATGTTCACGCATGTAGTTGAAACAAAATCAACATAGCCTTCACGATATTTATGTTCATGGTGGATTATATCCTACTCATGCTTGCATTCGGTGTTGATTGATTTTAATGCACGTTCATGACTGTTGTCGCTCTCTAGCTGGTCGCTTCCCAGTCTTTTGCTAGCCTTCACTTGTACTAAGCGGGAATACTGCTTGTGCATCCACTCCATAAACCCCAAAGTTATTCCATATGAGTCCACCATACCTACCTATATACGGTATCTACCTGCCGTTCCAAGTAAATTTGTATGTGCCAAACTCTAAACCTTCAAATAAATATCTTGTTTTGTATGCTCAAATAGCTCATGTATCAACTAGGGATGTCCGTATCTTCCATGTTAGGCGGGTTATTCTCAAGAGGAGTGGACTCTGCTCCTCACTCACGAGAAAGTGGCTGGTCACCGGGATGCCCAGTCCCATGCTTTATGCAAATCAAATCAAAATAATTGCAAACAAAACTCCCCCTGTGACTCTTGTTAGTTGGAGGCACTCGTTGTTTCGAGCAAGCCATGGATTGATGCTTGTTGGTGGAGGGGGAGTATAAACTTTACCATTCTGTTTGGGAACCGCCTATAATGTGTGTAGCATGGAAGATATTGCCATCTCTTGGTTGTTATGTTGACAATGAAAGTATATGGCTCAAAATATTATTCACCTCTATTTCAAAACCGAGCTCTGGCACCTCTACAAATCCCTGCTTCCCTCTGCGAAGGGCCTACCTATTTACTTTTATGTTGAGTCATCATCCTCTTATTAAAAAGAACTAGTTGGAGAGCACCGCTGTCATTTGCATTCATTACTGTTAGTTTACATTGAGTATGACTTGACTAGATCTCTTTTACCGTGAATTACAATGTCTAGTCAGTCCTTGATCTTTAAAGGTGCTCCGCATTTATGTTTTTCGGTCTCAGAAAGGGCTAGCGAGATACCATTTTGTTATATCATATTATGATTGTTTTGAGAAAGTATTGTCATCCAAGATTTATTATTATTGCTCACTAGTTGATTATGCCATTGATATGAGTAAACTTGAGACCTAAGCGTTATTGTGAATGTGGTTAGTCATAATCTTTGCTGAAAACTTGAATGCTGGCTTTACATATTTACAACAACAAGAGCAAACAGAGTTTGTAAAAGTTTTTCTTTATCACTTTCAGTTTATCAACTGAATTGCTTGAGGACAAGCAAAGGTTTAAGCTTGGGGGAGTTGATACGTCTCCGTCGTATCTACTTTTCCAAACACTTTTGTCCTTGTTTTGGACTCTAACTTGCATGATTTGAATGGAACTAACCCGGACTGACGCTGTTTTCAGCAGAATTGCCATGGTGTTATTTATGTGCAGAAACAAAAGTTCTCGGAATGACCTGAAACTTCACGGAACAACTTTTCGGAAATAATAAAAAATCCTTGCAAAAGATGAAGACCAGGGGGCCCACCACCTGTCCACGAGGGTGGGGGCGCGCCTGCCCCCCTAGGGCGCACCCCCTACCTCGTGGGCCCCCTGGAGCTCCTCCGACCTCAACTCCAACTCTATATATTTGGTTTCCGGGAGAAAAAAATCAGAGAGAAGGATTCATCGCGTTTTGTGATACGGAGCCGCCGCCAAGCCCTAAAACCTCTCGGGAGGGCTGATCTGGAGTCCGTTCGGGGCTCCGAAGAGGGGAATCAGTCGCCATCGTCATCATCAACCATCCTCCATCACCAATTTCATGATGCTCACCGCCGTGCGTGAGTAATTCCATCGTAGGCCTATTGGACGGTGATGGGTTGGATGAGATTTATCATGTAATCGAGTTAGTTTTGTTAGGGTTTGATCCCTAGTATCCACTATGTTCTGAGATTGATGTTGCTATGACTTTGCTATGCTTAATGCTTGTCACTAGGGCCCGAGTGCCATGATTTCAGATCTGGACCTATTATGTTTTCATCAATATATGAGAGTTCTTGATCCTATCTTGCAAGTCTATAGTCACCTATTATGTGTTATGATCCGTTAACCCCGAAGTGACAATAATCGGGATACTTACCGGTGATGACCATAGTTTGAGGAGTTCATGTATTCACTATGTGCTAATGCTTTGTTCCGGTACTCTATTAAAAGGAGGCCTTAATATCCCTTAGTTTCCGTTAGGACCCTGCTGCCACGGGAGGGTAGGACAAAAGATGTCATGCAAGTTCTTTTCCATAAGCACGTATGACTATATTCGGAATACATACCTACATTACATTGATGAACTGGAGCTAGTTCTGTGTCACCTATGTTATGATTGTTACATGATGAACCGCATCCGACATAATTCTCCATCACTGATCCATTGCCTACAAGCTTTCCATATATTGTTCTTCGCTTATTTACTTTTCCGTTGCTATTGTTATCATCACTACAAAATACCAAAAACATTACTTTTGCTACCGTTACCTTTTGCTACCACTACCACTACTATCATATTACTTTGCTACTAAACACTTTGCTGCAGATATTATGTTTAAAGGTGTGGTTGAATTGACAGCTCAGCTGCTAATACTTGATAATATTCTTTGGCTCCCCTTGTGTCGAATCAATAAATTTGGGTTGAATACTCTACCCTCGAAAACTGTTGTAATCCCCTATACTTGTGGGTAATCACGGCGGCCCTGTCGGAGGGCGACGGAGGAGGCAACGGGCACGTGGGCGACGGGAGGGCGCGGGTGCTCCAGTGGCCGAGCTCGCCGGCAGGAGGCGAGACGGCGAAGAGCGACGAGGCTCCGGTGAAGCTCCGGTGAGCGGGCGCGGTCGGCGGCACGCACGGGCTGCGGCGGGCGGCCTCGGGCCTGCGCGGGAGGCGGCGGCGGGATGGGCCCCGCGGGCCCAATTCGGGCCTGGCGGGCCTGGCACAGAGAGGAGGAGAGAGAGGCCGGTGGGGGACAGGTGGCGGCCTCCGGTTAGCTTGACCGTCGACGCGGACGCGTCCGGCGGCGGCGGACATGTGTGGCTCGGGATGGGGGGGAATCTAGGGTTTGATCCGCGAAAAATGGAGGGGGTGTTTATATAGGTAGAGGGAGCTAGGAGAGTCCAAATGAGGTGCGGTTTTGCCCACACAATTGTGATCCCACGACATAGAACATGGAGGTGGTTTAGATGGTTTATTGGCTGTTTTGGAGGGGTGTTGGGCTGCAACACCAAAGAGCCTTTTGCGGTTACCCGGTTAACCATTGGGGCATCAAACGACCTCCAAATGGAACGAAATTTGACACGCGGTCTACCGGTGGTGTACCAAGGCCACTTGGCTAATCTCGGCCCATTCCGAGAACGTTTTTCTCCCTCTTACGAAACAAGACAAGAGTGGTGCGCCAGGTGCGTCTGGGAGTGTCGGATTGCGAAATGGACAACGGGGGAAATGCTCGGATGCATGAGACGAACACGTATGCAAATGCGAGGCAAATGATGACATGATATGAAATGCATGACATGAACAAAATACAAAACGGGAGACAAAACCCCAACCATGAAGGAAATCTCATATCACGTAGCCGAAAATGGCAAGAGTCGGAGTCACAAATATGGAAAGTTACATCCGGGGTGTTACAATACCCATCTGAAGCATTTCATGAGTTCTTTCCATTTTATTCCTACGAAGGCCATCATTTAGGATTTATTCGTTCTCAACGTTGAGCTCTCATTCCCCAATTGTTCTGGTGCATCGTTCAAGTATTCTCTAGTCAGCTCATGATCTCTTCGTTCTCATATATCTAAATTCCGTCAAGTATCTTTATTCGTTTTCTAATTCTTCCCGGTGAATTGTACCTTTGCTATGTTCATTTTAAATTATTACGGTGGTCCGTTCAAGATTTCTCTTCCTTCGTTATCATATCAATTCATTCATTGTTTCCAAATCCCACTGGTGGTTCCATCAAGACCTTCTCAAGATTGTGTTATATCTATCCTTAACCCTTCAAGAAGAATAAGTGGCATGCCAATTCTGTTGCTTGTTATCAATTTGAGTTGATGAATAGTAAGCATGGCATAATTCTTATCATCGAGGTGATTTAATTCCTTATCCCGGAGGCTCGTCAAAATTCCTGTATTAAGTGTCTCATCCTTTTCTTTCGAGAGTCTCAAGCTCTCAATTATATCATCATGAAGATCCATCTAAATCAGTGCAAGGCTTCACCTTTTGTTTTCAACTCCTATTTCTTTCTATCATCCTTTTATTACCGGAGTTCTTCATGGAGGCTCAACATGGTGGTTCGTCAAGGATTCCTTTCATTCTTCAATTGTTCTTCAAGATTTCTCTCGAAGTTATGATCCGCCAAGCTATACTCAAAACTAAACATGGTGCTCAACACATCTTTTGTTTTGAGGAGTTCAAGCATTCTTCATCTTGCATCCGAAGTGCAATTCTTCCTACATTATCTTTTGAGGTGGTGTTATGCTATTCTTGATGATTTCCCTTCGTGTTTCATGATTCACAAGTTTTCAAGAGTGACATATTTAAATCCATCATTTTATCTTCATTCAAGAGATCTTTTCAACCAATCAATCTTTTGTTGGAGTTATATTGGGTTATATTTCACATATAGCCTTCCATTGGGAATTTTGCTATTTGTGGTGCTTATCAGTGATCCAAGTTTTTCTCCTATCCTCTCAAGGAAAGAAGTTTCATCTCTTAGTTGATCTCAATCTATCATTGTTTTGTTCGTGGTCGGTGGTCACCTCATAATTTTGAGATGTTTTCCATAAGCCAACAACAAGTTTATCCCTTTCGTTGTTGATTATCCAACAACTCTGTTCAACCCTTCATAAGAGTGCTCTCTCAAGTTCAGTTGTGAGAGATGTTGGTTCTCTCATCTCCGTTCTTTTCATTCTATTCTTCGTTCGTTCCGGAGGCATTGTGATGTTGTTCTCTTCGACCCATCTTCTTGTTTTGTCAAGATCATGTTCTTTTCATATTATCAAGTCTTGCATCTCCTTTCTACCAGAGTGTTGTTCGAATTTGTTCTTCCTTGTTCCTTGTTTATCTCATTTCAACCAGAGTGGTTTCAATTCCTTCTTGTCAATTGTGCTCGTCATTTATAGCTTTGCAACCTCCAAGGTTGACATGGTGTTCCTTGTTTCTCTTTTCTACCAGAGTGCTCCCAATTATGTTCAACTCTGTTGTGTTCTTCTTTCAAGTTTTCAACCTCTCAAGGTTCATTGGTTTCACTCATTTGTCAGAGAAGCAACTTTGTCTTACCTCTTCCTCTTCCGTTTCTCCCCTGTGCCATCCTTAGATCTCGGGTCGAGATCTCTTGTAAGTGGAGGAGAGTTGTGACGCCCCAAGACCGGCGTTCCAGATGCCTTCCATGCATTTCGAGTTTTCATCGTGCGTGTTTTATTTGTTTGTTGCATTTCATCATCGCATAATTTGCATTGCATCGGCACTCCGTGTCTGTAACACCCCGGATGTAACTTACCATATTTGTATTCCAATTCTTGCCATTTTCGGCTATAAGTTATGAGATTCGTGGTTGGGTTTTTGTCTTTGTTTTGCATTTTTCGATGTCATGCATTGTATATCATGTCATCATGTGCATCTCATTTGCATACGTGTTCGTCTCATGCATCCGAGCATTTTCCCCGTTGTCCGTTTTGCGATTCGGCACTCCTATGTCCTTCGGCGCCCCCTTTTGCCTCTTTTCGTGTGCGGGTGTTAAACTTTCTCAAAATGGACCGAGATTTTCCAAGCGGCCTTGGTACACCACCGGTAGACCGCCTGTCAAGTTTCGTGCCATTTGGAGTCCGTTTGATACTCCAACGGTTAACCGAGGAACCGTAAAGGCCTCGTGTGTGTTGCAGCCCAACACCCCTCCAAAGTGGCCCAAAATCCATCCAAACCCCATCCATCATATCGTCCGTTCGATCACGATCGCGTGGCCGAAAACCGCACCTCATTTGGACTTTCCTAGCTCCCACTACCTATATATATGTGCACCCCTCTGAAATTTTCGGACGAAACCCTAGCAAACCTCCCACCTCGCCGCCGGACGCGTCCGGACCGCGCCGGACACGTCCGCCCGCCGCCGCCCGGCGAACCAGAGGGCGCCACGTGGTAGAGCGCCGCCACCCACCGTTTCCGGCCCGCGAGCCCAGGTCCGGCCCCCGCGGGCCCGCTCGTCCGCGCCGCCCGCGCAAGCCTGCCGCCGCCGCCCGCTCCTCCACGCTGCCCCGCGCCTCCTCCACCGCCGCCCCTGCTTCGCCGGCCGCCGCCTCTCGCCCGCCGCCCGAGATCTGCACCGCCGCGGCCTTCCTCCTCCGCCGGTGCCGACCTCCGCGACCCGAGCCCGCGCCGGATCCGGCCACCGCCCTCGCCGGAATCCGCCCTCTCAGGCCATCTCCCTCCACTCCGGCCTCTCCCTCCACTCTGTCAAGCTCCCCGGCGAAGATCCGGCGAAGTTCCAGTGCCACCTCGGTTCACGTGCAAAAGTCAACCCTAGATCTAGAGGTTGAATTTTGCCTAAGTCCTTTTCTGCTATATTTTCTAGCCATGTTCATTGCATCATAACTCCGCATCTGTAGCTCCGTTTTGTGCGTGCCATATATATTGAATCGTTCATCAGGTTGTGCTCATCATTTTATTCCATTGCACCATGCTTGTTTGAGACCATCTTGAAGCTCAAATTGTTGAAGCAAGAGTGCTATAAAATGTTAGTTCCTGTTACGTAGCAGATCTTGAGCATTTGTCATTTTTGCCATGATTATTGTGTGCTGCATATGAGCATGAGCTCTGCATGTGTTTTCGGCTATGCCATGCCATCTTTACAGGGGTGTATGCCATGTATTTTTGTGATCAATGTGGTGACTAGCACAAGCATGCAAAGTGGCTCTCATGATATTGCTGATTTCAGGGACTTGGAATTTCACTATCATTTCCCTGCTATTATTTTAATGCCATGCATTCATGTTGCTACAGAGTGATCCATGCTTCTTTTGAGTATGTTCAGTAAGGATGATTTTGACATATGGTTATGCTCTATCCATCCTTGTCCTTGTTTGCATTTATGGAGTACCCTAGCATTACTCAATCTTGCTCTACTTTTGCTATAAAATGTTCCTGGCAGATTGTTTACATGTTAATCAATTTTGCCAAGGTTGTTGTAGTTGATCCATGCATGCTATGAGATTGTTCTTGCCATGGTTAGCTTCTTGATCATGTCTTCTTTCTGGTAGTATGCTTATTTTATCATGCAATGCCTTGTGGTGAGTGAATCGAGCTCGCAAAGAGGCCTTCGTATTTCTGTTTATGCCATGTCCAGTTTTCTGCTAAGTCTGAGTCTGTTAACGATTCTTACTATGTTTACATTGGTGCCATTATATCG
Source organism: Triticum urartu (assembly GCF_003073215.2). Taxonomy (NCBI): domain Eukaryota; kingdom Viridiplantae; phylum Streptophyta; class Magnoliopsida; order Poales; family Poaceae; genus Triticum; species Triticum urartu. The sequence continues at coordinate 486,862,590 of NC_053023.1, read as the reverse complement.
TCTGTTCCTTTTTAGCTTATGGTCAGTAAGGGACTTTTATTATATGATTTTAGTATATTCATGCCATGCTTTGTATTGCTATGTTCTGATCCTGTAGCATGTTGTTATCTTGCTCTAAACATTGCTTCCTGATGCTAAATCCTGACATGTTAGTATTTTACATGTTAGTATTTTCACTAAGTCTGTGAAGCTGATATCTTTTGCACTTTTTCCATGCTTTTTTGAACCTGCTCTTGTGTGATTTAGCCGTAGCTCAGTGTTCATCTTTTGTCAAGCATCTTGAGTAGATCACTGCCATGTGCATTGTTGCTATGTTGGGGTGCAGTAGCTTAGTTTCTTGTTGCATTCTAGATGGCATCGTGCTATTAATCGCAGAATTGTGCCATTATTGTTTTGCTTTCCATTTGCAAACCATGTCCCCGATTCCGGCGATCTTTATATCGATTTCAACTGGAATCATCTCGTCTTTCCAGCGGCACTCTTGGTTTGCCAAGTTGAGGCCTGGTTCAATCTTTTCCTTCCAGAGCTCGCATATGCATTGCATATCACATCCCGCATATCATGTCATGTCTTGCATCATGTTGCTTGCGCATTGCACCGTGGTTGATCGTTGTTTCCTTTGCTTGTGTTCTTGCTTTGGGTAGAGTCGGGAGACGATTGCGTGATTGAGGAACCCGTTGAGTACGCTTACGAGGATCAAGCTTACGTCAACTCGGAGAACTTTGCAGGCAAGATGACCATACCCTCGAAATCACTTCTATCTTTGCTTGCTAGTTGCTCGCTCTATTGCTATGCTGCGATACCTACCACATGCTTTATCATTGCCTCCCATATTGCCATGTCAAACCTCTAACCCACCTTGTCCTAGCAAACCGTTGTTTGGCTATGTTACCGCTGATGAAGCTATGTACCTAGGGTAGGGGCATGGACCTGTCCAAACTGACCTACCCAAGGACATCCCCGGAAGAAATCATCTTTCAATCGACTTGGAGGTGTTCCACTCGACAGACTCGAAGATACTCGACCAAGACCAAGCCACTCGACAGTCAGGAGACCTAAAGGCACTCCGCATGCTAACGGTCGGTTATTAAGTAGCTTTTATGGTCATCATGGCACTTTATTACTAGCGTTACCAGTAACGCCCTGCCTTAATGTACATTGAACCCTTTGTAACGTGGGCTGGCTGGGGTCCTGGCGCACTCTTTATAAGCCACCCCCCTCCTCCGAGACAAGGGTTCGCACCCCTGTAATTCATACACGCATAATCCAGTCGACCGCCTCCGGGCTCTGAGACGTAGGGCTATTACTTCCTCCGAGAAGGGCCTGAACTCGTAAACCTTGCGTGCTTACAACTTCTCCATAGCTAAGATCTTGCCTCTCCATACTTACCCCCCTACACTACTGTCAGACTTAGAACCACGACAGTTGGCGCCCACCGTGGGGGAGGTGTTTTAGCGTTTTGTTGGAGGAGTTGCGATCTTTTCCGACCCGAATCATCATGGTTTTCGGCGGAGTTTTGGTGGAGGGCCGCGAGATCCGTCTCGGCGTGCTCACATTCATCGCCGACGACTCCGCTTGGCTTCAGGAGGCTCCGCTCGACGTGGACGCACTCCCTGTCCGCGGGGCAACGCACTTTAGCGCATGCGTCCGCGGCGTTCTCCTGCGGCAACCATCGACCCCCTACCGGTCGGCTCCTGTGTTGTCCTCCCTCCCTGTTTCCCGCCGGCGCAAGCGCTCCGGTCGGTCGAGACTTCAGCGGTGGGTGAGACACGCGGTGGCACGCCAGTCGGCCACCCCTCAAGTCGCGGCGATCGAGCCCGACGAATCCCTCTACGGCCTGTTTGACCTGTCGACTGGCTCCGCAGAGACCGCATCCGAGTGCGACAGCAGCGATCCGGCGGTGGAGGTTCTGATGGTCGATGGACCGCCCAGTCCTCCTGGTTTTCCCCGCATCGACGAGGCGCAGGTGGAGGCGACCCGTCGCGTCCCCATGAGGAATATCTTCACGAGCCTCTCACGTCGCTGCAGAGAGAAGAACTTCGCCGCCGGAACATGGATGCACTACACACTCCTATCGTAGGAGAAACCCTCGAGGGTCGTGCCTTGGAGGACGCGCGTCTGGCAAACTTGGCCGAGCGCACTCGACTGGAGAACCTCCAGCGATCACTCGACGAGCGTGCGCGACAACGGGTTCCCGAATCCAGTCGACGTTAGCTCTTCCCGCCCCCGCAGGTATATCGAACTCCGATTCAGAATTTAGCAGCTGTAGCCCGTATAGCAGAGTCGATTCAGCCTTCCCAGTCGGAGGCTGGCAGAGGCTTGCTGCAGATCAGAGCGTTACTTCGGGTAGCAGGAGACCAGAATTCCGCTGTTTCTCAGTCGCGGAACAGGAATCACAGCAGATCCGTTGTCGCAGACACAGTCCAGTCGGCTCATAGCCCAAGATCGCCCCGAGGCGTGAGGGACGTGGGGACCGGCGTAATCAGTATGGGAACCGTGAGCAATATGATCACCGATTCGATCGTGATGATCGACGTCGAGTGCCCACCCCTCCCCCGAGGAGCGAGTCGTATGCGCCTCGACAATAGGATGACAGGTGCCCTCGTAGTGTTGGGCGAAGGATTCTAGTCGACTCTAGGGAGCCAGGCTTTGATGCGAGATCCATTCTCGTTAAAGGTTTGGTCGACAGGAACAGAGCTCATCGGGAAGGTCACGATAGAGATGCTCCTGCCAGCAGCAGAGCACATGTTTCGGGGCCAGAGTGCTTTAGTAGAGCCATCAGGGCCGCTGTGATTCCTCCCAACTTCAGGTTGGCAACTGGAGTCAGCAAGTTCACTGGCGAGTCCAAGCCCGATACTTGGCTTGAAGACTACCGAGTGGCCGTCCAGATTGGCGGCGGCAATGATGAAGTGGCCATGAAGCACCTGCCTCTCATGTTGGAGGGCTCGGCCAGAGCATGGCTGAACCAGTTAGCACCCAGCAGCATTTACACTTGGGAAGATCTCGCCCGAGTGTTTGTCACCACATTTGAAGGAACATGCAAGCGGTCGGCAGGGCTGACGGAACTGCGGTCTTGCGTGCAGAAGCCGAATGAAACCTTGAGGGATTACATCCAGAGATGGATCACGTTGCACCACACGGTAGAGAATGTGCCTGACCACCAAGCAGTCTGTGCCTTCAAAGAAGGCGTCAAGTACAGAGAACTGAATCTGAAATTCGGTCGGACCAGAGATATGTCTCTGGACCGGATGATGGAGATTGCCACCAAGTATGCTAATGGTGAAGATGAGGATCGACTCAGGAGTGGCAAGCTCAAATCAGTCGCCCAAGAAACCGGAGGAAATCCCAATCGGAAACAGAAGCGGAAAGCCGAGCCGGCTGCTCCTAGGGAAGCCTTAGCTGTAACCCAAGGAAAGTTTAAAGGGAAACCTAAAGGACCTTGGAACCCCAAGAAAGTTAAAGACCAGGACGGAAATGATGTGTTGGATTTGCCATGTCTCGTCCACACCAAGAAAGATGAAGAGGGTAATTTCATTTACCCGAAACATACCACTCGACAGTGTCGAGTCCTGATCCAGTAGTTCCAGGGCAAGCAGCCCAAAGATAAGGAAAAGGAGTCGGACAAAGTTGAGGACAAGGAAGATAGTGATGACGGATACCCTCAGGTCAATTCCACTCTGATGATTTTTGCTGATGTTGAAAGCAAAAGTCGACTGAAAGTTATCAACCGAGAGGTGAATATGGTCGCTCTGGCGACACCCAGTTATCTGAAGTGGTCTCAGACTGCCATAACATTCGACCGGTCCGATCACCCAACGCACATCGCCACCCCTGGGAGGCAAGCTTTGGTGGTCGACCCAGTTGTTGAAGGCACTCGACTAACCAAAGTCCTGATGGATGGTGGCAGTGGTTTGAACATATTATATGCTAAGACGTTGAAAGGGATGGGTATTCCGATGTCCAGACTCGGTGCCAGCAACATGAGTTTCCATGGAGTCATTCATGGGAAGAAGGCTGAATCACTCGGCCAGATTGCTCTTGATGTGGTTTTCGGTGATTCCAAGAATTACCGCAAAGAAAAGTTGACATTTGAAGTTGTAGACTTCCAGAGTGCCTACCACGCTATTTTGGGCAGGCCGGCTTATGCACGCTTCATGGCCCGACCATGTTATGTGTATCTCAAATTGAAGATGCCTGGCCCCAAAGGTGTGATCACTATTACGGGCAATCGGAAGAAAGTGGAAGAATGTTTTCAGAAAGGTTCGAAGATCGTCGATGCTCAGATGGCAGTGGTGGAGTTACGGGAATACCAGAAGACTGCAGACCCGAGTGATTTGTTGCGAGCCAAGAAGCCCGCTATAGAATCAGCTTTTCAGTCGACTGGCGACACGAAGATAGCTCACATCCACCCGACCGACCCCAGCGCTGCTCCAACTCATATCTCGACAACACTCGACTCCAAATAGGAAGAAGCGCTCATCCAGTTCCTCCGTGAGAACTGGGACATTTTCGCATGGAAGCCTTCTGACATGCCGGGTGTTCCCGGGGAGCTGGATGAGCACCTCCTAAGAGTCGACTCAAAAGTAAAACCTGTCAAGGAACATCTCCGACGGTCCGCCGTCCAGAAGAGAAAGGCCATTGGCGAGGAGGTGGCTCGGCTCTTAGCAGCGGAGTTCATCCGAGAAATCTACCACTCCGAGTGGCTCGCCAACGTTGTTATGGTCCCCAAGAAGCACAAGTCACTTCGCATGTGCATTGACTTTAAACATATCAATCGGGCCTGCCCGAAAGATCATTTTCCTCTCCCCCGCATCGATCAGATAGTCGACTCGACTGCGGGATGTGAGCGACTGTCTTTTTTAGACGCCTATTCCAGGTACCATCAGATCCGTCTGTATGGACCTGACGAGATCAAAACAACCTTCATCACTCCATTCGGCTGCTTCTGTTATGTTACCATGCCATTCGGCCTCAAGAATGCCGGAGCCACATTCATGAGGATGATTCAGAAGTGTTTGCTCACTCAAATCAGTCGGAATATGGAGGCGTACATGGATGATATTGTGGTCAAGTCATGGAAGGGTTCCGACCTGCTGACTGACCTTGCTGAAACATTTGCCAACCTCAGGAGGTATGATATCAAGCTTAATCCATCAAAGTGCACATTCGGAGTTCCTAGCGGAAAATTACTCGGTTTTCTCGTTTCCGAACGGGGAATCGACGCCAATCCAGAAAAAGTCGATACCATACTCCGAATGAGAAGTCCTGTGCGAGTGCACGACGTCCAGAAGCTTACTGGTTGCTTGGCCGCCCTAAGTCGATTCATATCTCGTCTCGGTGAAAAGGCATTGCCTCTTTACCGATTGATGAAGAAGTCCGACAAGTTCGAGTGGACTCCTAAAGCTGATGCAGCGTTTGCAGAGCCCAAAGCTCTGCTCTCCACCCAGCCGGTGCTTGCTGCCCCAATCAGCAAGGAGCCTTTGCTGCTTTACATTGCAGCCACAGGACAAGTCATCGGTACGGTACTTACGGTCGAGCGGGAAGAAGAAGGAAAAACCTTCAAAGTTCAGCGCCCAGTATATTATATTTCTGAAGTCTTGACCCCATCGAAGCAAAGATATCCTCATTATCAGAAGCTTGTATATGGGATTTATATGACCACAAAGAAAGTTGCTCACTACTTCTCTGATCATTCCATTACAGTCGTCAGCGACGCTCCATTGTCAGAGATCCTGCATAACAGGGATGCAACTGGTCGAGTGGCAAAATGGGCGATTGAACTCCTTCCTCTAGATATCAAGTTTGAGGCAAAAAAAGCTATCAAGTCCCAGGCAATCACAGATTTCGTCGCCAAGTGGATTGAACAGCAACTGCCGACTCAGGTTCACTCAGAGCATTGGACCATGTTCTTCGACGGCTCCAAGATGCTGAATGGTTCTGGTGCCGGAGTGGTGTTGGTCTCCCCTAGAGGAGATAAACTCAGATATGTTCTTCAAATCCACTTTGATTCCTCCAATAACGAGGCAGAATATGAAGCACTTTTATATGGGTTGCGCATGGCCATTTCACTCGGCGTCCATCGCCTCATGGTCTATGGCGACTCAGATTTGGTGGTTAATCAGGTGATGAAGGAATGGGACGTCATAAGTCCAGCCATGACTGGTTATTGCAATGCAGTGAGAAAGCTGGAGAAGAAATTCGAGGGGTTAGAGCTTCATCACATACCCCGACTGAAAAATCAAGCAGCTGATGATCTGGCAAAAATAGGTTCCAAAAGAGAAGCCATTCCCAGCAATGTGTTTTTGGAACACATCCACACACCATCAGTTCAGGAGGATCCCTTCACTGAAGAGGCCCCGCAGCCAAAAAGTGCCACGGATCCGACTGAAGTTGAAATTCCAGCTGTGGTCGACCTGATCATGGAAGTCTTGGTCATCACTCCCGTCTGGACAGTACCGTACATTGCGTACATTCTAAGGAAAGAACTCCCAGAGGATGAAGAAGAGGCTCGACAGATCGTCCGTCGATCCAAGGCCTTTGCAGTCATAAAGGGACAGTTATATAGAGAAAGCGCGACTGGGGTCAGCCAGAAGTGTATTACACCAGAAGAAGTTCGGATGATCCTTGATGATATCCACTCGGGGACCTGTGGTCATCATGCGTCCTCTCAGACCATTGTGGCTAAAGCATACCAAGCGGGATTCTACTGGCCAAGAGCCAATGAAATGGCAAAAGAGATAGTCGACAAATGTGAAGGATGTCAGTATTACTCCAATATGTCGCACAAGCCCGCGTCAGCCCTGAAAACCATTCCACTCGTCTGGCCCTTCGCTGTTTGGGGGCTGGACATGGTTGGACCACTGAGAACGGGCAGGAGCGGCTTCACTCATGTACTGGTAGCAGTCGACAAGTTCACCAAATGGATTGAAGCCAAGCCTATCAAGAATCTTGATGCTTGCACTGCTATCAGTTTCATCAGAGAGTTGATATTCAGATATGGTGTTCCGCACAGCATCATCACTGACAATGGGTCAAACTTCAATTCCGACAAATTCAGGGCCTTTTGCGCCTCTCAGGGCACTCGGGTCGACTATGCTTCGGTCGCTCACCCCCAGTCGAATGGGCAAGCAGAAAGGGCAAACGGCCTAATTCTCAAAGGACTGAAACCCCGATTGATGCGCGATCTCAAGCACACAGTAGGTGCATGGGTCGACGAGGTTCCATCAGTCCTTTGGGGATTTAGGACAACCCCGAACCGATCGACCGAAAGAACCCCATTCTTTCTGGTCTACGGAGCCGAGGCAGTCTTGCCGAGTGACCTGCTTACAACGCTCCCCGAGTCGAGCTCTACTCTGAAGATGAAGCAGAACAAGCCCGGCAGGACGCAGTCAACCTCCTGGAAGAAAAAAGAGAAATGGCCATGATCCGGTCGACCATCTATCAGCAAGACTTGCGTCGATTCCATGCCAGAAACGTGAAGAGTCGAGCCTTCCAAGAAGGAGACTTAGTCCTCGGAGTGGATCAGCAGAAACCACACACACTCGCTCCTACTTGGGAAGGCCCCTTCATAGTCACCAGAGTCCTCCACAATGGAGCATACCACCTCTACAATGTCGATCGCCAGATTGATGAGCCGCGAGCCTGGAATGCGGAGCTCCTCCGCCCCTTTTATACTTGAATTCTCACTCGGATGATATGTAATAAGAAAAAACTCCTGTAGTTTATTTATCAAAGACAAGAGCATTATAATTTTCCCAGTGATTATTATTGTTTTTGTTTGCGTGAGAAATCCCCCAGTGGGTGGCTTAGCTGCGAATCCTCTTCGCCTAAGTTTGTAAAAATAATTTCCTACCGAGTGGCGAGCCAGCCTCCCACTCGGGGGCTTAGCTGCGAATCTGTTTCGCCTAAGTATTTAAAAAATCCTACCAAGTGGAGAGCAACCCTCCCACTCGGAGGCTTAGCTGCAGTCCAGTACTCGCCTAAGTTCTCTCGCTTGGAGACTTAGCTACAGTCCGGCACTCGCCTAAGTTTGAAAAAATCCTACCGAGTGGAGAGCAATCCTCCCACTCGGAGGCTTAGCTGCAGTCCAGTACTCGCCTAAGTTCTCTCGCTTGGAGACTTAGCTACAGTCCGGCACTCGCCTAAGTTTGAAAAAATCCTACCGAGTGGAGAGCAATCCTCCCACTCGGGGGCTTAGCTGTAGTCCAGTACTCGCCTAAGATTCTCTCACTTGGAGACTTAGCTGCAGTCCGGCACTCGCCTAAGTTTGAAAAAATCCTACCGAGTGGAGAGCAACCCTCCCACTCGGAGGCTTAGCTGCAGTCCAGTACTCGCCTAAGTTCTCTCGCTTGGAGACTTAGCTACAGTCCGGCACTCGCCTAAGTTTGAAAAAATCCTACCGAGTGGAGAGCAATCCTCCCACTCGGAGGCTTAGCTGCAGTCCAGTACTCGCCTAAGTTCTCTCACTTGGAGACTTAGCTGCAGTCCGGCACTCGCCTAAGTTTGAAAAAATCCTACCGAGTGGAGAGCAATCCTCCCACTCGGGGGCTTAGCTGCAGTCCAGTACTCACCTAAGCATCTGAAAATCCTACCGAGTGGTGAGCCAGCCTCCCACTTGGAGGCTTAGCTGCAGTCCAGTACTCGCCTAAGTACGAAACACATCTGAATCCTCAAGGACGACGAGGTGCAGGTCGACTGCCACCTTCTCCGTGAGAGCTTCGCCACAAATACAATGTGCGCTCCATCCTGCTCTACAGTAACGAGGTGCAGGTCGACTGCCACCTTTTCCTTGAGAGCTTCGCCACTAATACAATGTGCGCTCCGTTCCGCTATGCACTAACAAGATGCAGGTCGACTACCACCTTCTCCTTCGGAGCTACGCCACAAATACAAAAGTTGTCTCGAATGGAGAACGATTCCCACTCAACGGGGGATTCATGAAGATATTTAACGATAAACCAAGTTCAGATAAACCCTAAAGGTTCCGGACCACAGATCGAAGTGCTCGGGCTTTCAGCCCAAAAGAGTTTAACGGTTACAAAAACCACTCGGCATCCCGAGGCAAATTTAAGGTGAGGCATAAAAGTTTGTTCACTCCGCGGGAGGAGGACTAGCAGGCTCGACGAACTCGTCTAGGTCGACGTCGTCGGCGATCCGAGTGGCTGCAGCAATGAAAGTCTCCATAAAAGATCGGAAGTCATGCTTCTGGGTGTTGGCGACCTTGATTGCCGCTAGCTTATCTTGATGCACCTCCTTGCAATGGACGCGAACCAGAGACAGGGCCACATCAGCTCCACACCGGGCAGAAGATTTCTTCCACTCCTGCACTCGATCGGGGATTTCATTAAGTCGAGTCATCAGGGACTCGAGATCATTCTGGGGCATGGTCTCTGGCCAAAGTGCCGGGTTGATCCGCGACATGGCGACCTTCAGTTGAGCCAAGTAGTCCACGACACCGTCGATGCGGGATTCCAGTCGGAGCAGATTCATGGCAGTTTCATCTTTTATGGGAGAATTGATTGGGTCCAAACCTGGCTCAATCCGCCTAGTCTCCTCCTCGAAGTTTTGGCAAAACTCTGCATTCACGATCCAAGGATAAGTCAATTTTCGTACACCGAGTCGACATAAAAAAAATCAGTCGGAACAAAATGTGCACCTTCAAGCTTGATGAACAACTTCTTGGCAAGGCTCCTCAGATAGCTCTCCAGATCGTCCCTCCTGTGAGAAATGCTTTCCATCTTCTCGCCCAGGATGAGATTCTCCTTCTTCCAGCGCGAGCACTCCTTGTTGGCGTCATTCAGAGCAGATTTTAGCCTGGTATTCTCTTCTTCCAACTGGCCGACCGAAGCCAGTTTCTGTTCAGCCAGAGCGGTTCTGTCGTCAGCCTCCTTTCGAGCAGCATCCAAATCCTGATCCTTCTTCGCCAGATCTTCTCTCAGTTTCTCTACAAAGAAATGATGCCTGATTCAGAAAGAGCAGAAGGGTACTCAAGCCTAAGACAGACCAGTCGACAAATTTATTTTACCAGTGGCGTCGTCCTTGACCCTTTACAGCTCTGTCTTGGCCAGCTCCAAGTCAAGGTTCAGTTGGATCTGCTGTTTCTCCAACTCAGCAAAGCGAGCTCCAAGATCACAAGATTTCTGAAATCAAAGGGGAGAAGTTATTTTTACAGCGAAAAACAACAAAGTCAATAAGTACTAAGGCTACGGTCGACTGCCCGCAGTCCACCATAGCCTCGGGGACTACACCCAGTGGGTGCACTTTGCGTGCCCCCACCGGTTCTGATCCCACTTGACCGGCCCGCCGGAGTCGAGTGCAAAAAAAAAAGAACTCAGACCACAGTCTACTGCCAGCAGTCGACCGCGGTCTCGGGGACTACACCCAGTGGGTGCACTTGGCGTGCCCCCACCGGTTCTGACCCCACTCGACCTGACCGAGTGGAAGAGACAAACTATCAGTTCAGTTTACACTCGACAAAATACAAAGACTACAGTCGACTGCCCGCAGTCCACCGTAGTCTCAGGGACTACACCCAGTGGGTGCACTCAGCGTGCCCCCACTAATTCAAAGTTCAATCAACGCACCCAGTGGGTGTACTAACGCAAAGATTTTCGGAAAGAGTCTTCAGATATCATATCGTAGGCAGCCTGACTGGCGTCTCGCACCATCTTCATCTTCTCCATCATGACGCCCGCTTGGCGAATAGCTTCCTTGGCAGCATTCACTTCGTCTTCTGCGACATGATGGGTCGCAAAAACTAAAGGTGGGTCGATAGGGGCCTGAGCAGTCGACGAAGAAGGCAAGGCACTCGACAGTGGCACGGCGAAGGTAACAGAACCCTGATTGGCGTCGCCAGTGTCCTGAACGACTGGTTCCGCCCTCGGCATCGACTGTAGCGCCTCGCTTGCAGGATCTTGCCTATTCTTCCTCGTCAAAGACCTCTCGGGCTCTTCATCATCATCGGGGAGGTCAATAATGTTGGGAGCTGTGCAAAGTTCAATTGCCAAAATCACATCACCCAATGATGCACATTGCAGTTGAATCGACCGAACAAAGACAGTATGGCAGAAATCATACCCAGATTAGAAGTGACTGCATCCTCCATCACCTCATCATCGTCCCTGTAAGCTGAGGTCCCGGAAGTGGCAGCGCTGACAGTTCCAAAGTTCATCCAGTTAAAACAAGAAAAACAAACAGCGCGGGGCATCGAGTGAATACAAAGAGAGACACTCATGCGGAAGCGACGGGAATATCAATCTTAATCTTCGGCAACGCCTTCCGAGTCTTCGGCTCTGCAACTTTGGGGTTCTTTGGCACCTTCTCAGTCGGGGTTGGTGAAGAGATCCAAGGACGCTTCAAAGACTGACCAGCCTAAGCAGTTGCCTTTTCGCGGGCGCTCAGTCGTTCTTGGTCAAGCTTGGATCGCCTCTCCCTGCAAGGGGGTGACTCGACTTCTTCTCCATCGCTTGAGTTGTCGCTTCCTCCATCCCCTTCACCATCGGAAGTCCACTCGCCACTGTCGCCGCCGCTTGCCTCGCCTTCCAGAGCTTGCTCTTTCTCTCCGTTGGGCATTGAATACATTTCAATAATGGCCTGAAAGGAAGCAGGGAGAATAAAGTCAGTCGACGCGGTATAGGCAGCTGCGCGAGTGAATTCAGATTACAAGCGAAAACTCAGAATCAGACCTTCTCTGGTGCATGAGACTGGTCGAATGGGGGAACTCTCCTGGCTCCCCTAGGGTTATCCTTGTTTCCGGTAATGCCCGACAGCCACTTCTCCAGTGTGTCATCATCGACCTCCTCCGGGTGAATCCGAGTGGAGTCTTCAAGACCCGAATACATCCACATCAGATGGTCTCGGGTTTGGAGAGGCTAGATGCGCCGCTGAAGGAAGACCTCCAAGAGATCCATACCGGTGACCCCGTCACAGATAAGCTAGACCACTCGCTCGACCAGCACCCTCACCTGCGCTTTCTCCTCCGGGAGCACCTTCAAAGGGGATGGTTTCCTCACTCGGTCCATGGTAAAGGGAGGGAGGCCAGTCGACTGCCCTGGCGTCGACTGGTCTTTACAGTAAAACCAGGTCGACTGCCATCCGCGAACTGAGTCGGGAAGAATCATGGCCGGAAAGGAGCTTTTCCCTCTCATCTGGATACCAAGACCCCCACACATCTGGATCACTTGAGTCCTCTCTTCACTCGGATTAGCCTTTTTCATTGTCTGGGAGCGACAAGTGAAAATATGCTTGAAAAGACCCCAGTGAGGCCGGCAACCCAGGAAATTCTCACACAAAGAAATGAAAGAGGCGAGATAAATAATTGTGTTGGGAGTAAAATGGTGGAGTTGTTCCCCAAAGAAGTTCAGAAATCCTCGAAAGAAAGGGTGAGGAGGCAAGGAAAATCCACGGTCGACGTGGGTGGCAAGAAGAACGCGCTCACCCTCCCAGGGTTGCGGCTCGGATTCCTTCCCCGGAAACCGCGCCGAGTCATAGGGGATCAGCCCTCCTTTGGCCAAGTCGTCGAGGTCTTCTTGGGTGAGCTTCGAGTGGATCCAATCGCCCTGGATCCTGTCCTTCGGCAGGCCGGTTCGCGAGGAGGATCCGCCCGACTGGTCGCCTTCCCCTTCGACCCCGTTGTCGCCTTCTTTGCCCGCTCCAGAGCCGCCATCTTCTCCTTCCCCATCGTCGCCGGCGAGACGCATACGGAATGGTGGCGCGAGAGTGAGAGCGAGCGCAGCGGAGGAGCGTGAAGAGGAGAAGAGATAATGGGGACGCACTGTTCGGGAGACCCCGGTCCAACGCCTTATATGAGGCCGCTTCCGAGTGGCTGACTGGTAGGCCCGGGCAGTTCTGTCAAATCCCATAACAATCGCTTGCGCGATACGTGGTGAAAAGGTGGCACGGGGATTGAGGCGGCTCCGCTCTATCCCATCCGATTACTGCGGCCTCCCCGTCCCGCGCGCTTCCCAAAATTCGGATCCCACAAAATCTGCGGGCAGCAGAACAACTTGTCAGACCAAAGATCTCCTCCGCACCATCACTCGGAGCCTTTCAAGTAAAGAAACTCACTCGACAAAAACCTAGGAATGGATCAAGGCGACTGGAAAGGAAGTCGCTGCCATTGCTCAGGTTCATTAATCTGACACAAGAAATGCTCACGGCATGAAAAATGAGTCGAAGAAGTGCTCAATCCCTTTCCCACTCAAACCTCGATCCATTCGGGGGCTAATGATGAAGCTATGTACCTAGGGTAGGGGCATGGACCTGTCCAAACTGACCTACCCAAGGACATCCCCAGAAGAAATCATCTTTCAATCGACTTGGAGGTGTTCCACTCGACAGACTCGAAGATACTCGACCAAGAAGCAACCACTTGACCAAGACCAAGCCACTCGACAGTCAGGAGACCTAAAGGCACTCCGCATGCTAACGGTCGGTTATTAAGTAGCTTTTATGGTCATCATGGCACTTTATTACTAGCGTTACCAGTAACGCCCTGCCTTAATGTACATTGAACCCTTTGTAACGTGGGCTGGCTGGGGTCCTGGCGCACTCTATATAAGCCACCCCCCTCCTCCGAGACAAGGGTTCGCACCCCTTTAATTCATACATGCATAATCCAGTCGACCGCCTCCGGGCTCCGAGACGTAGGTCTATTACTTCCTCCGAGAAGGGCATGAACTCATAAACCTTGCGTGCTTACAACTTCTCCATAGCTAAGATCTTGCCTCTCCATACTTACCCCCCTACACTACTGTCAGACTTAGAACCACGACAACCGCTTTGCTCAGCCCCTCTTATAGCGTTGCTAGTTGCAGGTGAAGATGGAGTTTGTTCCTTGTTGGAACATGTTTATTGTTGGGATATCATTATTATATCTTGTTTACTTTAATGCACCTATATACTTGGTAAAGGGTGGAAGGCTCGGCCTTATGCCTGGTGTTTTGTTCCACTCTTGCCGCCCTAGTTTCCGTCATACCGGTGTTATGTTCCTTGATTTTGTGTTCCTTACGCGGTTGGGTTATAATGGGAACCCCTTGACAGTTCACCTTGAATAAAACTCCTCCAGCAAGGCCCAACCTTGGTTTTACCATTTGCCACCTAAGCCTTTTTCCCTTGGGTTCCACGGACTCAAGGGTCATCTTTATTTTAACACCCCCCCCCGGGCTAGTGCTCCTCTGAGTGTTGGTCCGAAATGAGTAGACTGCGGGGCCACCTCAGGGCAACTTGAGGTTTGGTTTTACTTGCAGGATGTCTCATCCGGTGTGCCCTGAGAACGAGATACGTGCGACTCCTATCGGGATTTGTCGGCACATCGGGCGGCTTTGCTGGTCTTATTTTACCATTGTGGAGATGTCTTGTAATCGGGATTCCGAGTCTGATCGGGTCGTCCTGGGAGAAGAAATATCCTTCGTTGACCGTGAGAGCTTGTGATGGGCTAAGTTGGGACACCCCTACAGGGTTTTGAACTTTCGAAAGCCGTGCCCGCGGTTATGGGCAGATGGGAATTTGTTAATATCCGGTTGTAGAAAAACTGACATTTAACTTAATTAAAATGAATCAACAGCGTGTGTAGCCGTGATGGTCTCTTTTCGGCGGAGTCTAGGAAGAGAACACGGTCTCGTGTTATGCTTGAACGTAAGTAGCTTTAGGATCACTTCTTGATCTTTATAGCTTCTCGACCGTGCTTTGCTTCTCTTCTCGCTCTCATTTGCGTAAGTTAGCCACCAGATATGCTAGTGCTTGTTGCAGCTCCACCTCACTATCTTTCCTACCCATAAGCTTAAATAGTCTTGATCGCGAGGGTGTGAGATTGTTGAGTCCCCGTGACTCACAGATTACTTCCAAAACCAGATGCAGGTGCCGATGATGCCAATCCAGGAGATGCGGCCGAACTCAAGTGGGAGTTCGACTGTAAGCCAACTCTGTACCTCTTTCTTATTCAGTACATGGGATGTGTAAAGATTACCCCTCTTGCGACATGCCTACAATGCGGTTATGCCTCTAAGTCATGCTCCGACATGTGGGAGATATAGCCGCATGGTGGGTGTTACAAGTTGGTAATCAGAGCCTTCCCCGACTTAGGAGCCCCCTGCTTGATCGAATCACATGCGTTATGGAGTCTAGAAAAATGTTTTGAGTCTTATAGGATTATATATATCAGAGAGTAGGATTCTTTTTACTCCTCAGTCCCTTCGTCGCTCTGGTGAGGCCTCCTGACGTGGAGTTTTGACTCATCTCTTCTTAAATTTCACGAAATTATTTTTTTAGGATCATGCGGGTATCTTGGAATTGTTCTGATGGTTTTGTGACGAGAACATTGTTCTTGGTGCCTCCTGACATTTAGGGGTTGTGGCAGTGCCCCGGAAAGTTGAGCTCCGAGGTGTTGTCATCACAATTTTATCGTTGTAGTTCTGGAATACCTGAGTTCGCCGACATCGAAAATCTCCTTTATGCAGTTGTTGGTGAGATAACCTCGACGCCACCCAGTACTGGGCGGGAGTTCGGGAGTATTGCCATACCTCGTATAACGGATGCTTTTTGAAGGTTGAGGTAAATGATTTCCGAAGGTTTCTTGGTTATATGTTGAAGGACGGATACAACTGGATGTAGGATTTGCTAGTTCTGGGTGAGATGTCATGTTTCCACTGTATCCCCAACACCTGATTGCATAACCAGAAAGTTTCGGGAGTTTCATAGGTGGGAATTCATGTAGCTCTAGTATTTCTTCCCCGCAGATATTTGGTTTGTGATTGGGTAATCCTTACCAATTATTTGTTCATATCCGTACCTTATTGTTTTATTCATCTACCTCTATCTAAGTGGCTTCTCAATTTATGGAAGTGTGATCATTTACTTTGGAATTCATTCATTCATTCTTGTTCGAATGTTAAGGCTATATGTTGCAATTTCGATCCATTGATTCAGCTTGAATATATGTGTTTCAAGATGCTAACGGATGTCAACCTCTTCAGGATGGCTCCTCCAACGCGTCAGAATCCAGAACCACCGCCACCACCTCCACCTCCGGAGGCATGGCAAGCTGTCATGGCCTCTACCAACGCCAACATGCAGATGCTTATGCAACTCTTGCAAGAGCATAACCAAGGAAATCAAGGCCATGGCAACAATCAAGCTCAGTTTGCTACCCTCAACCAGTTCCTCGCAAACCAACTGAAGTCTTTCAGTAACTGTGTCGAGGCCACAGATGCTGACGATTGGCTCGTGGATATCTGCAAACATTTTGAGTATAGCAATGTCAGGCCTGAGGACTTTGTCGAGTTTTCTTCATTCCAACTCAAAGACCAAGCTGCTGAGTGGTATCAACAATACAAAGATTCTAGAGGAGGTCGTGTGATTACCTGGGATGATTTCTGCTGAGACTTCAAAGCTCACCACATTCCTCAAAGTGTTGCTGAGAGTAAGCGCGAGGAGTTCCGCAATCTGAAGCAAGGCAGTTTGTCTGTTTACCAATACAACATCCTGTTTCAGAGGCTCGCTCGCTTCGCCAAACAAGACGTCCCTGACGAGAAGAGCATGATTTATCAATTCAGAGGTGGCCTTAGAGAAGATCTACAACTAGCTCTCGTGCTTTTTGAG
This sequence comes from Triticum urartu, assembly GCF_003073215.2. NCBI lineage: Eukaryota > Viridiplantae > Streptophyta > Magnoliopsida > Poales > Poaceae > Triticum > Triticum urartu. The sequence continues at coordinate 486,845,994 of NC_053023.1, read as the reverse complement.
CTGAAAAAGTATGATGAGTTCTACAACATGGCACTAAAGCAAGAGGCCGCTCAGATCAAGTGTGATGCTTCCAAGAAGAGAGTCAGGGATGCAACTCCTTCTTCTTCTTCTTCAACTCAAGTGGCAGCTAAGTAGCAAAAGTTCTGGTTGCCTCCTCCTCCTCCATTCTGTCAGCCTTATCAGCAGAAGAGTAAAGGTGGCAATGTATCTTCCCACCCCCCCAACCCAGGCTATCAGAACAAAGCTTTGTCTCATGCTCCAAGGTCAAGTGCTCCGTATCACCGTCCACTCTCAGAGGTTACTTGCAACAAGTGTCAGCAGAAAGGGCACTATGCAAACAAATGCTTCAACCATAGGCGCCTTCCGCCTCCTCCTCCTGTGAGATCTGCCAGCAATGCAGTGATCAAGCATAATTCCAAGTTTGCCAAGGTCAACATGATGAACGCAGCTCAGGCAGAGGACTCTTCAGAAGTGATCGTGGGTAATCTTCATGTTAATGATATTCCTGCAAGAGTTCTTTTTTATACTGGTGCATCGCATTCTTTCATGTCATTCCCATTTGCATCGAAGCACAATGTTGACACAGAGGTTTTGTCCAAAGTCATGCAAGTTGTTTCTCCCGGAAAGCTTATGACTTCTAGTTTGGTTGCTCCCGATGTCTCTATCCAGTTTGGAGACTATAAATTTCTGTCCTCTCCAATGGTTCTTGGTAACTCGGATATTGATCTAATTCTCGGCATGGACTGGCTTTCTAAGCACAAGGCTCAGCTTGATTGTGCTGCCAGGCAGATTCAATTGACACACTCGTCTGAGGATGTGATCGTCTTTGCCGCTCGTGATGATACTATTCGACTATTTTCTCTCAATGAGAAGGGCGAGTTGAATGCCATCTCTTAGATTCCAGTCGTTTGTGAATATCAAGATGTCTTTCCAGAAGAGCTTCCAGGAATGCCTCCTCACCGGCCAGTTGAATTCGTCATTGATCTTGAGCCTGGCACGGAACCTGTTTGCAAACGTCCTTACAAGCTTGGACCAGAAGAGTTGAAGGAGCTGAAGAAACAACTCGATGTACAAGAGCGTATGGGTCTGATCCGACCAAGTTCTTCTCCTTGGCGTTGTGGTGTTCTTTTTGTCAAGAAGAAGGATGGCACGGACCGACTTTGTGTCGACTACCGTCCATTGAACAAGAAGACCATAAAGAACAAGTACCCACTTCCCAACATCAATGAGCTATTCGAACAACTCAAAGGTGCTCAAGTATTCTCCAAGCTTGACCTCCGTATGGGCTATCATCAGATTCGCATTCGTGAACAAGATATCCCCAAGACAGCATTCAGAACAAGCTATGGTTCCTATGAATACACTGTCATGTCTTTCGGCCTTGTCAATGCTCCTCCAACATTCTGTCGCATGATGAACTTCATCTTCAACCCTTACACAAATGACTTCGTCTTGGTGTATCTCAATGATATTTTGGTCTTTTCCAAGAACAAGGAGGATCATGCCAAGCATTTGAGATTGGTGCTAGACAAACTCAGAGAACATCAGTTCTATGCGAGTTTTGGCTCGATGAGGTTCTCTACCTTGGGCATATCATCTCCGCCAAGGGCATAGCTGTTAATCCTGAGAAGGTGTCTGCAATCGTGAATTGGGAACCGCCTCAGAATGTGAAGTTTGTCTGGACACCTGAATGTGACATCGCTTTCAACACCCTCAAAGAGAAGTTAGTCACAGCTCCAGTTCTGACTCCTCCTGGTGAATCCAAACCATTCGAGGTTTTCTGTGATGCTTCCCTGCAAGGTCTATGTGTTGTGTTAATGCAAGAAAAGAAAGTTGTGTCCTATACCTCTCGCTAGTTGAAGCCCAACGAAAAGAACTACCCCACTCATGAGCTCGAGTTGGTGGCAGTTGTCCATGCTCTTTTAACATGGAGACATCTCTTGTTGGGAAGGAAAGTGGACATCTTCACTGATCATAAGAGTCTCAAGTACATCTTCACTCAACCCAACCTCAACCTCAGGCAGACTCATTGGGTCGAAATGATTCAAGAGTATAATCCGAATATTGAATATACTCCAGGCAAGGCTAATGTCATTGCAGACGCTTTGAGCACGAAGGCTTACTGCAACAGTTTGATTCTCAAGCCCTTCCAACCGGATCTTTGTGAAGCTTTCCGCAAACTTAATCTCCAAGTTGTTCCTCAAGGATTTCTTGCCAACCTCCAAGTTTCTCCTACTTTGTAAGATCAAATTCTTGAGGCATAACTTCTTGATGCAATGGTGAAGAAGGTGAAGATTGGTATTTCCAAGAGCCAACCCAAGTACAAGTGCTATCGCCTTGATGACAAAGATACTCTATTCTACGAGGATCGCATTGTTATTCCTAAGGGTGATCTCCGTAAAGTCATTATGAACGAGGCTCACAATTCACTCCTTTCCATTCATCCTGGAAGTACGAAGATGTACCATGACCTCAAGCAGTCGTATTGGTGGACTCGAATGAAGCGCGAGATTGCTCGGTTCGTAAATGAATGTGATGTCTGCAGAAGAGTGAAAGCGGAACACCAATGACCAGCTGGTCTCCTCCAACCTCTTGCCATTCCAGAATGCAAGTTTGACCATATTGAGATGGACTTCGTGACTGGATTTCCCAAGTCCAAGCGTGGCAATGATGGTATCTTTGTTGTCATCGACATCTTACAAAAGTGGCTCATTTTCTTCCTATCAAAGAATCTATCACAGTAGCTCACTTGGCAGAGCTATATACCTAGATTGTCTCTTTGCACGGCATTCCGCAGTTGATATCTTCAGATCGTGGAAGCATCTTTACCTCTAAGTTCTGGGATTCCTTCCAGAAGGCTATGGGCACCAACATTCGCTTCAGCACAGCCTTTCATCCTCAAACTAGTGGACAAGTCGAGCGAGTAAATCAAATTCTTGAAGATATGCTCAGGGCTTGTGTCATTTCCTTCGTTATGAAGTGGGAAGATTGTCTTCCATATGCTGAGTTCTCCTACAACAACAGCTTCCAAGCGAGTTCGGGCAAGGCCCCATTCGAGATTCTCTATGGCAGAAAGTGTCGTACCCCTCTTAATTGGTCAGAGACTGGTGAACGCCAACTTCTTGGCAATGACTTGATCACAGAGGCTGAAGAAATGTGCAAAGTCATTCGTGAAAATCTCAAAGCCGCGCAATCGCGCCAGAAGAGTTACTATGATAGCAAGCATCATGACTTGGCTTTCGAGATTGGAGACCATGTCTACCTCCGCGTCTCTCCAATGAACGGTACTCGTCGCTTCGGTATCAAAGGGAAGCTTGCCCCTAGATATGTGGGTCCTTTCAAGATCATGGGCAAAAGAGGCGATCTCGCCTATCAACTTGAGCTTCCATCCAACTTTGCAAATGTGCACGACGTGTTTCACGTGTCTCAGCTTCGCAAGTGTTTCAACACGCCTGACCGCACCATCAACTTCGAATAGATTGATCTCCAAGAAGACATGTCTTATCATGAGCATCCCGTTGCTATTCTTGAAGAAACTGAGCGCAAGACTCGCAACAAGCCTATCAAATTCCTGAAAGTGAAGTGGTCACATCATTCCGACCGAGAAGCCACCAGGGAACGCGAGGACCACCTCCGTTCCGAATATCCGTAGTTCTTTCAGTCCTAGATCTCGGGACGAGATCCTTTCGTAGTGGTGGAGTGTTGTAACACCCCGGATGTAACTTACCATATTTGTATTCCAACTCTTGCCATTTTCAGCTATAAGTTATGAGATTCGTGGTTGGGTTTTTGTCTTCGTTTTGCATTTTTCCATGTCATGCATTGTATATCATGTCATCATGTGCATCTCATTTGCATACGTGTTTGTCTCATGCATCCGAGCATTTTCCCCGTTGTCCCTTTTGTGATTTGGCACTCCTATGTCCTCCGGCGCCCCCTTTTGCCTCTTTTCGTGTGCGGGTGTTAAACTTTCTCGAAATGGACCGAGATTTGCCAAGCGGCCTTGGTACACCACCGGTAGACCGCCTGTCAAGTTTCGTGCTATTTGGAGTCCGTTTGATACTCCAACGGTTAACCGAGGAACCGTAAAGGCCTCATGTGTGTTGCAGCCCAACACCCCTCCAAAGTGGCCCAGAACCCATCCAAACCCCCTCCATCCTCTCCGCCGTTCGATCACGATCGCGTGGCCGAAAACCGCACCTCATTTGGACTCTCCTAGCTCCCTCTACCTATATATATGTGCACCCCTCTGAAATTTTCGGGCAAAACCCTAGCAAACCTCCCTCCTCGCCACCGGACGCGTTCAGACCGCGCCGGACACGTCCGCCCGCCGCCACCTGGCGAACCAGAGGGCGCCACGTGGCAGAGCGCCGCCGCCCACCGTTGTCGGCCCGTGAGCCCAGGTCCGGCCCCCGCGGGCCCGCTCCTCCGCGCCCACCAGCCGCCGTCGCCCGCTCCTCCGCGCCGCCCCGCGCCTCCTCCACCGCCTCTCGCCCGCCGCCCGAGATCTACGCCGCCGCGGCCTGCCTCCTCCGTCGGTACCGACCTCCGCCACCCGCGGCCGCGCCGGATCCGGCCACCGCCCTCGCCGGGATCCGCCCTCTCAGGCCATCTCCCTCCACTCCGGCCTCTCCCTCCACTCCGGCAAGCTCCCCGGTGAAGATTCGGCGAAGTTCCGGCACCACCTCGGTTCGCGTGCAGAAGTCAACCCTAGATCTAGAGGTTGAATTTTTGCCTAAGTCCTTTTCTGCTATATTTTCTAGTCCTGTTCATTGCATCATAACTCCGCATCCGTAGCTCCGTTTTGTGTGTGCCATATATCAAATTGTTCATCAGGTTGTGCTCTTCATTTTGTTCCATTGCACCATGCTTGTTTGAGACCATCTTGATGCTCAAATTTTTGGTGCAAGAGTGCTATAAAATGTTAGTTCTTGTTACTTAGCAGATCTTGAGCATTTGTCATTTTTGCAATGATTATTGTGTGCTGCATATGAGCATGAGCTCTACATGTGTTTTGGGATATGCCATGCCATATTTACAGGGGTGTATGCCATGTATTTTTGTGATCAATGTGGTGACTAGCACAAGCATGCAAAGTAGCTCTCGTGATATTGCTGATTTCAGGGACTTAGAATTTCACTGTCATTTCCCTGCTATTATTTTAATGCCATGTATTCTTGTTGCTACAGTGTGATCCATGCTTCTTTTGAGTATGTTCAGTAAGAATGATTTTGACATATGGTTATGCTCTATCCATCCATGTCCTTGTTTGCATTTATGGAGTACCCTAGCATGACTCAATCTTGCTCTACTTTTGCTATAAAATGTTCCCGGCAGATTGTTTACATGTTAATCAATTTTGCCAAGGTTGTTGTAGTTGATACATGCATGCTATGAGATTGTTCTTGCCATGGTTAGCTTCTTGATCATGTCTTCTTTCTGGTAGGATGCTTAGTTTATCATGCAATGCCTTGTGGTGAGTGAATCGAGCTCGCAAAGAGGCCTTCGTATTTCTGTTTATGCCATGTCCAGTTTTCTGCTAAGTCTGAGTCTGTTAACGATTCTTACTATGTTTACATGGGTGCCATCATATCTTCTAATCCTTTTTGGCTTATTGTCAGTAAGGGACTTTTGTTATATGCTTTGAGTAGATTCATGCCATTCTTTGTATTGCTATGTTCTGATCCTGTAGCATGTTGTTATCTTTCTCTAACCATTGCTTCCTGATGTTAAATCCTGACATGTTAGTATTTTCACCAAGTCTGTGAAGCTGATATCTTTTGCACTATTTCCATGCTTGTTTGAACCTGCTCTTGTGTGATTTAGCCGTAGCTCAGTGTTCATCTTTTTTCAAGCATCTTGAGTAGATCACTGCCATGTGCTTTGTTGCTATGTTGGGGTGCAGTAGCTTAGTTTCTTGTTGCATTCTAGATGGCATCGTGCTGTTAATCGTAGAATTGTGTCATTATTGTTTTGCTTGTCATTTGCAAATTGTGTCTCCTATGCCAGTGATCTTTATATCGATTTCGACCAGAATCATCTCATCTTTCCAGCGGCACTCTTGGTTTGCCAAGTTGAGGCCTGGTTCAATCTTTTCCTTCCGGAGCTCGCATATGCATTGCATATCACATCCCGCATATCATGCCATGTCTTGCATCATGTTGCTTGCGCATTGCACCGTGGTTGATCGTTGTTTCCTTTGCTTGTGTTCTTGCTTTAGGTAGAGCCGGGAGACGATTGCGTGATCGAGGAACCCGTTGAGTACGCTTACGAGGATCAAGCTTACGTCAACTCGGAGAACTTTGTAGGCAAGATGACCATACCCTCGAAATCACTTCTATCTTTGCTTGCTAGTTGCTCGCTCTATTGCTACGCCGCGATACCTACCACATGCTTTATCATTGCCTCTGATATTGCCATGTCAAACCTCTAACCCACCTTGTCCTAGCAAACCGTTGTTTGGCTATGTTACCGCTTTGCTCAGCCTCTCTTATAGCATTGCTAGTTGTAGGTGAAGATGGAGTTTGTTCCTTGTTGGAACATGTTTATTATTGGGATATCATTATTATATCTTGTTTACTTTAATGCACCTATATACTTGGTAAAGGGTGGAAGGCTCGGCCTTATGCCTGGTGTTTTGTTCCACTCTTGCCGCCCTAGTTTCCGTCATACCGGTGTTATGTGCCTTGATTTTGCGTTCCTTACGCGGTTGGGTTATAATGGGAACCCCTTGACAGTTCGCCTTGAATAAAACTCCTCCATCAAGGCCCAACCTTGGTTTTACCATTTGCCACCTAAGCCTTTTTCCCTTGGGTTCCGCGGACTCAAGGGTCATCTTTATTTTAAACACACACACACACCCCGGGCCAGTGCTCCTCTGAGTGTTGGTCCGAAACGAGTAGACTGTGGGGCCACCTCGGGGCAACTTGAGGTTTGGTTTTACTCGTAGGATGTCTCATCCGGTGTGCCCTGAGAACGAGATACGTGCGACTCCTATCGGGATTTGTCGGCACATCGGGCGGCTTTGCTGGTCTTGTTTTACCATTGTCGAGATGTCTTGTAACCAGGATTCCGAGTCTGATCGGGTCATCCTGGGAGAAGGAATATCCTTCGTTGACCGTGAGAGCTTGTGATGGGCTAAGTTGGGACACCCCTGCAGGGCTTTGAACTTTCGAAAGCCGTGCCCGCAGTTATGGGCATATGGGAATTTGTTAATGTCCGGTTATAGAAAATCTGACACTTAACTTAACTAAAATGAATCAACAGCGTGTGTAGCCGTGATGGTCTCTTTTCGGCAGAGTCCAGGAAGAGAACACGGTCTCATGTTATGCTTGAACGTAAGTAGTTTTAGGATCACTTCTTGATCTTTATAGCTTCTCGACCGTGCTTTGCTTCTCTTCTCGCTCTCATTTGCGTAAGTTAGCCACCAGATATGCTAGTGCTTGCTACAGCTCCACCTCACTACCTTTCCTACCCATAAGCTTAAATAGTCTTGATCGCGAGGGTGTGAGATTGTTGAGTCCCCGTGACTCACAGATTACTTCCAAAACCAGATGCAGGTGCCGATGATGCCAATCCAGGAGATGCGACCGAACTCAAGTGGGAGTTCGACGAGGACTCAGGATGTTAGTATGTTTCCTTTCCACACGATCAGTAGTGCAGCCCAGTTGGGGCGATCGGGGACCTATGCATTTGGGGTTGTCTTTATTTTGGTTCCATAGTCGGACCTTGATTGTATTCTAGATGATGTAATGTTATATTTATGTATTGTGTGAAGTGGCGACTGTAAGCCAACTCTGTACCTCTTTCTTATTCAGTACATGGGATGTGTAAAGATTACCCCTCTTGCGACATGCCTACAATGCGGTTATGCCTCTAAGTCATGCTCCGACACGTGGGAGATATAGCCGCATCGTGGGTGTTACAGTGTCGTCATTGCTTTTAAAACTTGCATCCACTCGTAATTGCCACTTCCCCCTGCGTTCGTTGACCGTTCCGAGGCCAACCGGGGTTTCGGTTCTCTCTTGTCAAACCACCTAACCCTATGCAAAGCCACCCGTCACGCACATCCGAAAACTTCCCCGAACCCGGCCCACTCAGTCATCACTGATGGGTCCGGATCATCCCCAAACATCTCTAAAACATCTTCGTTTTCGCATTTGGACTCCCTAACGTATTTATTCTCGACCGTCGGATTTCAATCAGATGATCCAAACTCCTCTCTTTCTTATATATATAGTCTACCCCTAGTCCATTTTGGACCTAACCCTATTTCCTAGGGATCCTCCCAGCCACCACCACTGCTCTCCATCCCATCACCCAGATCTGTCGCCACCCACCTCCTCTGTTTCCATGCCTAAGCAACCCCCACGCCTCCTGCCGATCCCCATGGATGTTGCTTCCTCTGCCCGCCGCCCCTCTCCAGCAGCCACAAGCGCCCTGAGCTCCACCTCGCGTGCCACCTCCTCATCCCCGCGCAGCTCGGGGACTCCAAGCCCCCTCGATCTAGCCATCTAGGAGGACGTCGACCCACGCCGCCGTGCCGTGCTACTCCCGCGCCACTCAACCTCCGCCTCCTCTGCTCGCATCTCGCCGGAGCAGGCCCCACCGCGTCGCCCACCGGTGATCCCAACACCTCATAGGAGGTCCCGCCCTGGACGCCCGAACAAGCTCGCCGGCGTTCTCGGTCGTCCTCGCACCGTCGCTCTACACTGAGCATAGACCCCGCAGCCGCCGCCGTCTTCACCCCAGCAGCCGCCGCTGCCCGTCCATGGACAACCGTGGCAAGCAGGCCAGCCGCACCACCAGAGCTCCATCCCGCCGTCCAACACCGCCGGATCACCAGGAGCTCAAGCCCCACCATGGCCGTGCCTGATGGCGCCAAGCCCCACCTCACATCGCACCGCCTAACTCCTTTACCCGGATCCACCCCCGCATCTCGCTGGCGTACCCTGCGCCTTCATGTCTTCCTCGCCCGCACTTCGCTACGAACTCCTGCTTCATGTCGCACCGGTGTCCCACTCGTTCTGCTCGGGAATGAGCACGACCCCGCCCTCTGCTTCGATCTCCTCCGCGTTGACCGGCCGCACGTCGTTGGCCACATCTGCCGCATCGAACCGCAGTCGCGCGCTAAGGCCCCGCTCCCCCGATCTGCAGGCCTGATGGCCCATGGTGAGCACCACCGGATCTAGGGATGTGCGCACTGTTGGGCCAGTTCAAGTTTCAGCCCGTGAACATTTTTTTAGTTCTGGACGATTTGCTAATTATCCCAGGTTTTACAGTTTTGCAGTAAAGTCCCTCTAGATCATGCATATAATAACTCCACAACCGTGCATCGGTTTATTAAAATGTTTTAAATATGTAAAATGCTTAGAATTTCATCTAGTTTCATAATATGCAACTTTCATCCATGTTTGAAATGTTTAAATTGATGTTTGCATTTAATTTGCATAATGACATGCTAAAATGGTTTATTTCATAAGTAAATAACTGTAGCTCCGTTTTAAATAAACTTTATGTAAATGGTCTAGAAAAATGCATAGATTAACATGGTGGCATTAATTTGCATGTTTAACCACTCTAAAATTATGTATAGGGTAGAGCAGTAGCAAATTCGAAATATGCATATGGGGATTTTTCCGGAATTTTTGTGTGTTGTTTCCGGCCTCATTTAAGCTTGCCTAACTAGGTAGTTTACTTATGGTTCACCACTTGCCATGTTTAACAATATTTAATATTATTGAGTAGTTTAAACAGGGAGAGAACTAAGTAATTGTTGTGAAGTTTCGTCAATATGCAACTCGTTGCATATTGAGCTCCACTTAATTTGTAGTATTGTTTGTTGCACTTTGCCATGCCATGACTCATTAAACCGGACATGCATCATACTTGGTTGTGCATCATACCATGTTTATGTGATGGTTGTTTACCATGTTGTTTGCTTCTTTCCAGTTGTGCTTCTTCTCGATAGTTCCTATGACGTTGCGATTGTGAGGATTCGTTCGACTACGTTGGTTCGTCTACTTCATGGATTCGGTCTTCTTCCTAGCGAGATGTCAGGAAGATGACCGTCACCTTGGATCTCACTACTATCATTGCTATGCTAGTTGTCTCGATGTTATCGCTATGTCGCGCTACCTACCACTTGTTTATCAAGCCTTTCAAATTGCCATGATAGCCTCTAACCTTTTTACCCTCCCTAGCAAACCATTGTTTGGCTATGTTACTGCTTTGCTCAGCCCCTCTTTAGCGTTGCTATTTGCAGGTGCAGTTGCAGGTTGTTCCATGTTGGGACATGGATTTCATGGGATATCACAATATCTCTTATTTAATTAATGCATCTATATACTTGGTAAAAGGTGGAAGGCTCGGCCTTTTGCCTGGTATTTTGTTCCACTCTTGCCGCCCTAGTTTTTGTCATATCTGTGTTATGTTCCTTGATTTTGCATCCCTAACACGACGAGGGGTATGGGGCCCTCTTGACAGTTCGGTTTGAATAAAACTCTTCCAGCAAGGCCCAACATTAGTTTTACCATTTTCCTAATAACAAATAAAACTTGCGTAGGGACTTGCTGGTCCCCCGTGGACTTAATCAACCCCTAGGCCAATGCTCCGCATGAGTGTTGGTCCAAACTGGGCGATGTCCGGCAGCCCCTGGGCAACCAGGGTCTCAGCCAACCCGGCGTCTGGCCCATCCAATGTACCCTGAGAACGAGATACGTGCGACTCCTATCATCCTAGGTCGGTGCATCGGGGGGTCTTGCTGGTTTTGTTTTACCATTGTCGAAATGTCTTGTGCACCAGGATTCCGAGTCTGATCGGGTGTCTCGCGATGGAGGATTGTCTCCGCGGATCGTGAGCTTGTCATGGGCTAAGTTGGGACACCCCTGCAGGGTTTAAACTTTCGAGAGCTGTGCCCGCGGTTATGTGGCAGATGGGAATTTGTTAATATCCGGTTGTGGAGGACTTGGAGTAAACTCAATTAAAATACACCACCCGTGTGCGTAACCATGGCAGTCTATTTTTGGGTGCGTTCGAGAAGAGAACACGGTTGGGTTATGTTTGAATTTAAGTAGTTCAGAATCACTTATTGATCGTTACTAGTTTGTGACCGTTTGCGTAGTTTCTCATCTTACTCTTGTACTCGTAAGTTAGCCACCATGCATTGCTTAGTCGCTGCATCAACCTCACCACCTTACCCCTTCCTTACCCATTAAGCTTTGCTAGTCTTGATACCCATGGTAATGGGATTGCTGAGTCCTCATGTCTCACAGATTACTACAACAACAGCTGCAGGTGCATGTTATGCGAAGCTTCGATGTGAGAGCGATGCTTGCTTGCTTTTGGAGGAGTTCTTCTTCTTCTTCTTCGATCAAGGGTTAGGTTATGGGTCGGGGAACCTGGGATTAGCAGGGTGGATGTTGTTCTTCTTTTTCGTTTGATTTCATCCGTAGTCGGACCCTGCTCTTCTGTATGATGGTTGCCATGTATTGTTGTATTGTTGTATGAATGATGTAACTTGTGGCGAGTGTAAGCCTTTATCTTGTATTCTCATCTATTCAGTACATGGTATGTTGTAATGATATCCACCTTGCTATGCGCTCGAAATGCGGTTGTGCCCCAATCATGAGTTCATCACGTGATTGGGATAGAATCGCATCTTGGGCACTACACCTAGAGAGACGCATAGCTCTATACCTTTTCAAACTTTTTGGTACTTGTTGCCAAAGGTGGAGAAATTGTATAGATCATTGGCTGAGAGAGAGAGAGAGAGAGTCTCGCTTTTGCTCGTTTGTTTTTCTCGAGTTCTTGCTACTGTTTCCGTTTGATTCGTGCTACTTTAGTTGTTATGCTTGTGAGATACTACGTTTGTCTTGTGTGATTGATCACACTATGCTTCATGTGGTGCTTATTTCTTATCTCTATCATTATTTCTGTATGATCATTCACTTATGTCTTTGGTGATGCGTGCATACTATTTCACTCATATCATTTTGTGTGCTCCACCAAGATGTATGTGACATGGAAGAGTGACCCATGATCATAATCGATTGTGCATTTGCATTCAAACGCAAATTTTTAATAATGCATACATTTAGGGAGAGCTCTTTCTTATCACATACTTCTCGAAGCCATGATGTATTTCATTCATTTAATCATTTGTCGAAGCTTTTATCTATATGTTGTCATCAATTACCAAAACGGGGGAGTTTGAAAGTGCAACTAATCCTCGGGTGGTTTTGGTAATTCATCACAACATATATTTCATTGAACTAATGTCCTTTCAAGATAAATATTTTAGGATGTTCAATGTTTTTCATGGCATGAACTAGAGACGTGGACCCCTCAAAATGATGAGGACAAGGATTGGCAAAAGCTGAAGACTCTACATTTTTGTTTAAGTGATCCAAGATCACATTGAGTCCATAGGAAAGCCAATACTAATAAAAGAGGATGAGGTGTTGCTTAATGGTCTACTTGCTCAAAGTGCTTAGTGATATTGCTCCAAAACCCTTAGCCACTTTCTCTATCCAAATATGTCCAAAACCTAATTCCCAACTCGACCCCACCGATATTTCCCATCCGAGGCCACCGAGTTCATTTTAACATAGCAATTGCCAAAACCCTAACAGTTCGGTCACACCGATATGGATCCCGGTCCCACCAAGATGGCCTTGCCAGTGCTGTGACTTGTTGCATTCACTTCGGTCCCACTGAGATGTTACAATCAGCCCCACCGAGTTGGCTTGACTGATTCTCTTTTGCTCATTGCATTCACTTCGGTCCCACCGAGATGTTACAATCACTCCCATCAAGTTGGCTTGACTGATTCTCTTTTACTCATTGCATTCACTTCAGCCCCACCGAGATGATGCAATATGTTGGGGATATAGCTATCAGTTATGACCCGCCCAGGAGGGGCCGGGTCAGCCCCAATGGCGGGTTACACAAGAAGCCCAGTAAACATTAAGATGATAGTTTATTAAATCTTATAGAAGGCCCAAGGGCCTAGAGGCAGCTTAAGGCCCAATATTACAAACCGTCGTATGTAAGGAAAGACTTATAAAGAAAGGCATGTAAAGGAAGTCACCGAGCCGGGCACGATTATGAGCCAGCTGGGACTCTGCAGGCCACCAGGCGTCATCTCGTGTATATAAGGGGATGACCCGGTGGCGGCTTAGGGCAAGAAACAAGAGATCGATAACCAAGCCGGCGAGTTAAGCCTCTTGGTGATCAAAACCCCAACAATACCAACACAACTAGACGTAGGCTTTTACCTTCATCGTAAGGGGCCGAACTAGTATAAAACCTCTTGTGTCCTTTGTCCCGATTAACCCCTTTAAGCTTCCTAGTTGCGATGGCCCTACGACTAAGTCCTTTCGCTAGGACATCTGCTGTGACAATTCCACGACACAATCGGTGCCACCGGGATGAAGTTTTCCCTAAGCCCTAGCACATCGGTACCACCGAGTTGTTCCCTCCGGTCCCACCGAGATTTCTAACGTTCCTATTTTTGTATTGATTGGTGCCACCAAGTTTTCTAATCGGTGCCATCGAGATGGGTCAAAAGTGTGTAACAGATAGATTTTTGTGTGGAGGCTATATATACCCCTCCACCTCCTTTTTCTCATTGAGGAGAGCCATCAGAACGTGCCTACACTTCCACCATTCATTTCTAAGAGAGAACCACCTACTCATGTGTTGAGATCAAGAGATTTCATTCCTACCATTTGAACCATGATTTCTAGTCTTTCCTAAGTTGCTTTCCACTCAAATCCATCTTCCACCATAGACAAATCTATGAGAGAGAGTTGAGTGTTGGGGAGACTATCATTTGAAGCACAAGAGCAAGGAGTTCATCATCAACACACCGTCTATTACCTTTTGAAGAGTGGTGTTTCCTAGATTGGTTAGGTGTCGCTTGGGAGCCTTCGACATGATGTGGAGTTGAACCAAGAAGTTCTTAAGGGCAAGGAGATTGCCTACTTTGTGAAGATCTACCCGAGTGAGGCAAGTCCTTCGTGGGCGATGGCTATGGTGGGATAGACAAGGCTGCTTCTTCATGGACCCTTCATGTGGGTGGAGCCCTCCATGGACTCGCGCAACCGTTACCATTCGTGGGTTGAAGTCTCCATCAACGTGGATGTACGATAACACCACCTGTCGGAATCACGCCAAAAATCTTCGCGTCTCCATTGCGTTTGCCTTATCCAAACTCTTCCCTTTACCTTCATATGCAATGTTTTACATTCCGCTGCTATACTCTTAGAATTGCATGTGTAGATTGATTGCTTGACTTGTCATAATTGCTAAAATCTATCCACAACTAAAATTGGGAAACAAAAAGTTTTTTATTTGACCAAGTAGTCCATTCCCCTCTCTAGACATACTTTCGATCCTACAAAACCCTAACCCTAGTAAGCATGACATGGAGGTGGACGACTTCACTTCTCGAGGCTCCAGAGGCGGATGTTACGGAGGTGGAGCTGAAGAGCGCCGAGGCGAATCTGGAGAAGAGGAACCCTGAGGGCTCATGGCCGGACACGGGGAACGGGCGTCGGCGATCATAGATTAGGTGTATTAATTATACCTCCAGAGTTGGAAAAGCACTACTTAATTGATGTAAATATAATGAAACTAGATGACACCCCGCGCGTTGCTGCGGGGATTGTAGCAAGAACAAACTGGATATATTAGACAAATGAAATACATATAGATAATTTAGGTATACTGTTAACCAGTCATCTCTCAGGTAAAATAAAACCATTTCATAAAACTGAACAATGCACAACTGGCTATAGGAAAATACAAAGACCATGTGTTTATATCAATATTTGGTGGCGTTCTTGCTTCCGGTGACTACTCAATCATTCGCTCAACCAAAACATCTGACAAACAAAGTGCAAATAAAAAACCCTGAATTCAAATAGGCATTGGAGATTTCCTTTGGAGGTGGTAATGCTTCTTCTTAGTCACTTGCATCATATCTCACTTCTTATCTTCATCTTGCGACAACAGCGAGCAGTCATCTACATTAACAGGAAGGACAATGCTGGCACTTGAAGAGTAGAAACAGAATAGTGTGCAAGAAGATGTGCATGATGGCGAGAACAGAAACATACCAGTTCAGGCTATATCATAATTCTGCAATTTTATTGACCCTCTACTACATTCAGTGAAGTAAATTATTATACGACAATTAGCGAGAAAAGTAAGTTTCAAATGACATAAAGTAGTAAGCACATTTGACTTCATAAGACAATGCCAGGTAAGTGAGTAAGTTCTTAAACTTAGCATAGTGAAGAACTTTGGTTCAATAGCTGAATATAGCTTTCCATAAGCATATTAAGCATTCCGTCTATTATATTGTAATTAATATTGTAAAAATTATGGCTTGGGAAGTCAGGATAACTTGTTCCAAAAACAATGGCATGTACGATATGTCAAACAACTATGACAGTGAAGAGAGATTAGTAAAGTTACTGTTTCTAATTCCATAAAAGCTGGACATAATTAGACTATGGGCGTAACACTGAAGCAATAAAAGAATGACAATATGCTATAACAATTAAAGCAGAAGATGTTCTTACGTCTATATATTAGGAAAATAGCACTTGAGAGCACAACCATCAGGAACTGCTAGATGATTCCATCAGATAATATCTTCTTCCTTGGACAGCTCACATGCCTATACTTGTAAACACTCTCGGGTGTGCATATATGTTGAAGTAACTCACAAGTCACAACACTAAAGCATCGGAATGATTGAGACTCAATCGCCGAATAAAAAAAAGTAACCTGCAATCATCAAAATATTGCGACTATCTAGAGATACATTCAACACACATCAGAGATTACAAATAGAAGTTTGTTGAATGACACAGAAGATTATTGACGGCAGACCATTAGAGAAGATTTGAACATTTTTGTAAAGTAATTTCTTTAGAGGGCTTCTTTAGCAATGCATGCAAAAAATAATGCATCCGACTAACGAAGCAGAGGAGTAGTTCATGGTGTAGTTCATGTGTGACACAACAGTTCTCCTTCTCCTCCCCTGACCAAGCAAATGCTTCTGTCGGCTGCATATCTACCTGATCATGTTGACTCATAGGAAATTGATTGCCATCCTTTTCTCCCAATCTTTGTGCAGGTTGAGGTGCTCGTAGGCGGCACCGAGACTGAAAGTGAAGAAAGTTTTGCAGTACTAACCTTTATACTAAGTACATGCATTATAAGTTGAAGCATAAAACCTGGAAGCGAAGGAAGTTTTGCAATATTAAGATCACTCGGATTTAAGAGTAGAGAAAATCTTCATCAGTCATTCGCATGTGGCATACTGATTGAAGAGCACAGAAGCTCATCGGGCGTCAGTGAGGTCATATTGATTTGGGTAAAATATAAGGGAATGCCTAGAATGCACGTACACTTGCAGGAATAAAACGAACAAACCATTGTAATTATTACGAAAATAATACAGATTGTAGTATAGAGATAATCACAAAGTGACAACATTAACCATAAAAATCTTGAGCACATGATCTGGTCATACAGTGCAATATTGATCTCTGTAGACGAATAAAAATGCAGTGGTCGGAAGGTTGAATGCAGATAAAGAGGCAGGGATATGGAACATCCTGATGCACAACAGTAAGGGAAGGGGAAGAAATTAGAATGCAGCATGGGCTTGAAAGATCAAAAACAGGATGAAACATCAGTGCGTATACCTTCATGCGGTAGTAGAAGTAGGTGCGGCCTGCTGCAAAATCAAGGGACACATGTGCACGGAGCCATCCCAAAAAATAACAGAAAAGAAAGATGATGGATAAAGACACTATGACGAAGAGGAATAGAGATATTATAGGAATCGAAAGAGAAATTGCGACAGTAAAGAACCAATCTTGATCACTTAATTTTTTGGAAATAGTCAAAAGGGGGAAATCCACAGCATACCTGGAGTGTGTAGTAGAAGCATCTCTAAATGATGTCAACATGCATAGGGTGGCCTGATGTAACTGATGAGGCAGCCGCAGTGGGGTTGTGCGGCAAGCTTGGGCCATGAACGGGGAAGGGAGGCGACAACTGTCTGGACGGTGGATGTAAGAAGAGGTTGCGGCTGGCTTGAGTAGTGCAGACGGCCAGTGGAGGAGCAGCGCCGGAGCTACCGTGGATGAAACGGAGACATAGACGGGACGGGAGGACCAGGGCACCGCCTCTTACGATGCATGCACCACACCAGCAAGGGGGACGTAGCCCAAGAGAATCCCGGAGTGCCGCGGAGGAGAGCCAGATCGGCAGTCGTGCCGGAGGAGCACATGGGATCCCGGCCGCCGCGCCGTACGGTAGACATGATAAGATTTCTGATGAAGGGCTTGATAGGTTGCAGCTTGCGTAGAAGATGTGTAGCGCGGCTGGAGGGGAGAAGGAAAGGTATGCGATGGGAATGGGAGAAGATTGTGGAGCGATGGGCATTAATAGCGGCGCGCACGTTAGTCGGGCTATAGCTGATGTCTGATCCAATGGGCTAACAAGCGTGCGATAAAAAACCAATTGATTATTTCCATGATGATGTGGGAACAATTTTTCTTTTGAGATAGAAGGGTTGATGACGTGGATAGCTTGATGTTTAGATAAATAGCTTAGTGGGAATAAATCTCTTAGGTATATAAGATTCGTCAGGTTTATATGAAAGACTGTATTTGAATGAATTTCTTCTGGTTAGTTCGAATTTTAGGCTAGATGTATGCGGACAATGTTGGATGACAGCCTTCTGCATCGTGTCCACGGACTGATCTTTCTATCCGTAGATAAATGCAGAAGAAAATTTGCGGATTCACGTTGAAGATGACCTTACACGAGGCCTTGTTTATGCAACCGTAGCCAGCACATAACTGGCCACAGGAATATCGAGACAGTTCGTGGATGTAGATGATCGGGCCTCCCTGTGACGCAAGGGATGACGCCAACCAAACGGAGGAAACGTGGCCAAAGGGAGCACGCAAACGCGACCAAGAGTCCGTGCGAGACGTGAGGTCCTCCGTCGTCCCCCAACCGACAACCGCACATAGACAGCTATACGTGACCCGATCGGAGCCGTCCACCACCCGAACCGACTCCGTGATCGAGAATCCACCAAGCACCAACCACCGTCTCTCTTATATAAGCGTTCCCCTCGCCCCGTTCTCTCCTGCTCCCAGCACCGCCCGTCGCAGGGACGGCTCATCTTCGTTCCGTCGCGGGGATCGTGAGGTGCCAACTATCTCCTTTCTTCTCTTACTTTAGATCTTTGAATTGTTAGATAGAATCATGTATGGTCTACTTCAGATTACCAGTATGGTTTGGTCGTGATTAGGTAGTTGGGTATGATTTCGCTTTTTAAACAAAGCTAGATCTAGATCCAAGAGAGTATATGTTTGTCTTCATTCTTGCCCTAGTACTACGAATTCGATCTATATATGTGTTTGTTTATTCGTTATAAGATTGTTATGGGGATTCCTGGATTGTTGTCTTAAATTCCAAATTATTTCTGTTCCAAATTTGTTATAACTATATTATGGAGCCAAAGTTAGACAACCTTTTGTAGTACGCTGTTCACCTAATCAGGATTTCTGTTCTGAATATTCGTCAACGCCTTTCAGATCTCATGGGTTATCTCTTCTTTTTGATTAAGTGGTGGACGATTCGCCTCTCCAAATACATGTCTATCCCTTAAGCGAAGGGATTTTGTGGCCTTCCGTTTGTGACGGCTGAATCGGTTGATGCGTCAGATCCGTCAGTTTATGCCATCTGCTTCCTGTTCGCATGCCCCTGTGGATGTTTATCTCCGTGGAACGCCACTCCTGCTGGTTCATCTTCACTGGTTTATGATGCCCACGGCCAACACCACTGAAATCTTCTCAGACGATGGTTGGTGGTTAAGCTGAAGAATGCTTTCTTGAGGCTTTCTTGTCTCCGCAAGGCGCCAGAAGGAAACGGGCCATCCGATATATGGTTTCTGTTTGCCGATCAAATGATGTACGTGTTCCCTTCGGCTCACAAGATGATGCTGGCCTGTCTCCAAACATCACAGAAAGGTAATTGTGTTGGTAAGCTGATGATGCGCATGTGAGCACATGCGTATTGTACTCCTTGATGTACCAGTACATTGGTAGGCCGCTTGATGTACCAGTACATTGGTAGGCTAGGACGGCCTTTGCCATGTCGGGTGCGCTCGCTTGGCAGGCCACGAGACAATAAAAAGTATATTTGGTGGTGTTTGCGGGGTGGAGATCGCACGGGAACAATCTATTTGTTCTACTTTGCCCGGGTTCTCCACCCTGCCATGTGTCTCTGTCCTTCTCCTGTGTTTGATTTTGCGGCATCATCTGAAGTACACCACGATCCTACATAGCAAATATGTCAGACAGGCCTGGGCGCAGCGGTGACTACTTTGTGAGGATCAATTTAACTACGCACGAAGGTACATCTAACTGCTTCTTTCAGCGTTATATCAATTTAAATTTGAAGTGACCCTGAAACATTGGTACCCTTTTCTGAAGGGTCAATCTGAACTGACCTCGTAGTTGTCGATCCAAAAATGCTTGTGCATTTCATCTCAACTAAATGAGCAACTGTATAAATGGTGGACCTTCAGTTTGATACAAGGTTGATCATACCCGTAATTTTGTACCCTTGCACCCCGAGAATGAAAATAGGGAAATTCCCACCATCTACTTGCGCAACATGGGCTAAGTGATCCTGAGAACTTTTAATAACTCTGCATATTTATTTTATCTTACCATGCCGTGTCCGTAGTCTTGTGGTCCTAAGAAGGCGAGTTGCTTGCATTTCCTGTTGGTTACCATGAGTACTTCTGTATGTATATACCATCGGAAGACTTGATTCCTTTGTGTACAACTAGTTAGTCTTTGAAATTTATTTGTATACTTAGTTACTGGAGCTTGTCCAAATATTGCTGCTGCATCATACTACCTCACGTGGAAAGTTGGATTCGTTTTGAGGATTACTGGAGGCAGATCTTCATATCTAATGAAGTTGCAGACTAGTTATGATTGTCAATGCCATTTTCGCTCTTAAGAAATGTTGCTAGTGTTTGATATACTGAAACCTGAATTGAAGAATGTGTTGATATATTCTGTAAGGTGCAGGTGCTGCGTCGAGGATGCCTGGTTAGTTACGCAATTTCAGCTCGCTGATTGCCTGCTTAAATTGCAATATGTAAGATTAGAGAACCCAGCGTGCGGTTTTTTCATAGCTTAAAATGTCTTCTGTGAGGACTGACTTGTTATGAACTGTGATTCAATTTATTGAATATTTTTTTACAGTTTGTAATTTAATATGTCTTCTAAAAGTCGTTTCAAGTTAGATTGGATTGGAGAATTTTGCTCTGCATGGCTCGTCTTGGCTTGATCTGAATATTTTTGATTTGTCAAACAAATCTATAATTTAGTTTGTCTTCTAACATTTGTCTAACAATAGCTATGCATTCTTTTAACCTTTGTCTTAACAAAGTTGTTAAAAACAAAATTATGTAATTTTTTCAGTATAAGCAGGCTTATTCAAAGTGGGTTTGTTTCAAATCAAATTCAATTGGATTGGAGAAGAATCTTGGGGCTGTGCTCGAGTCTGAAATGGCTTGATCTGCATATTTTGTCAACTTAAAAGATTAAAAGATAAAAGATGAATAAATGGTGGATCTTTAGCTCTGAACTGGGAAGAGCATTCTAGCAAACAAATTGCTGGGAATGATGGTTCGACTCCATCAAGATCCTTTGTTTGAGAGTAGTATCTTCTTAGGGGCCATGATGGTATTTGCAAGAACCGGGGCCATTCAGTCTCGTCATTTCATCGTGGTCTGTAGACGTGGGAAATACCGTTGTGGCGGGCGGCACATGCCATGCATTGAGAACCTAATCTGTCAACATCTTTTTATGAACGCAAGACCAATGCCCTCTTTATTGAGTTGTTGCGTTCGCCAACATCTTCTTATGAACGCAAAACCAGTGCCCTCTTCTTATTGAGCTGTTGGGTTTGACTACTCCCCCTCACTCAGTTTACAGGGCGTACCTCTAGGTCGTCAGTTTATAACCGTAATACAAGTCATATATTATAAAAAATATATTAATATAAACTTCAGATGTTCTATTTTTAAACGGTATAATTTTTGTGTTATATAGTTTATATTAGGGTGATAAAATTGGTAGCCTAGGTATACACGTAGGATTTGTAAACTGAAACGGAGGGAGTAATTGAGATGCGAGTCTTGGGAGACGTAAGGTTGATTTCGTTCTTGATGAGCAAATTAAATCCTGTTGGAGCTTGGTGAGCAAATTAAATCCTGTTGGAGCTCTGGGCAAGAAATTGAATTGAAAATCTCCAAGACGTGGCTGGTAATCTGGATAGGTTAATGAAATTAGAGCACACAAGTTATCTTCCTAAAAAGAAATTAGAGCACACAAGTTATCTTCGTAAGAGATTTATCTCTTTCTAAAAGAAATGATCGGTTGACTATTTTATAGAGGAAGAGAATTCTTAGAAAGATGGAAGAGCTCCTTATCAAGGAGAAAATTATGTGGAAGCAGAAATTTTGGATTCATTTTCCCTTTCTTGCAGGCTCATGCAAGGGCTTTATCTCTGTACTCTTCCGGCATAGGTCTGTCCTTGGATGCGTGTGATAAAGGGTCCCTTCTAAAATTTCATATCAACAAACAGGATTCAGGTATATCTCATTTGTTGTTCGTTGATGACAACCTGCTTTTTTTAAACTTCTTTAAGCGGACCATCGATTGAACTTTAGACAATTAAAAATGTTTTGACGATTTATGAGGAGGGACGGGTCAGTTGAGTCATGATAAGTGTGCTTTATTATGTTTGGGAGAGTTGTAGCTTGGAGAAGTGGCCACTATGGTTTAGTGCTGATGGTTTTAGTTATAAATATCTGGGTTTACTAGTGCTAGAAGAAAGAAAGAATACATAAGTTTGACAAGGAAGGCTATGTGACTGGATTGAAAAATGTGCTTATAGTGGGAAGTTTAGATAACATTAGTTATAGAACCTCCTTTAGCCTATGGAATGAGAATTTTAAAATTTCTTTTATGTGAGGAATTATCCTAGATTATTCGGAATTTTTGGTGGGGAGATGAAGAGAACAAAAGAAAACCCATAGGCTAGCTTGGGACAAACTATAAAACAAAGAAAAATCCATTTGACGAGGGAGGTATGGGACTACTTCCCATGAGGATTTGGTGATTATCCTGACAGGGCATCTTCTTGCACGGTCTGACTCAGCAAGGTATTATGCATGGACTGGAACTTCTAAAAAAAGGGTTATTTGAAGAGCGTTCGATGGATCTAGTATAAATATTTGGATCCTTATGATTTCTAGTCTAAAGATTTTAGCTAAAAATAATAGAACCATGTCAAATGGGTGTCATGAGCAGGTCGAAGAAGGGATGTAAATTTGATCACTCACTCATTCTATCCTCATGATGCCGAAGAAATTCTAAACATGTGTATTCAAGGCTCGGTGGACAAACGATTTTTATTGCGGGTGCATAATCTGGCATTTGAAGCTTAAGGAGCGTAAGGAGGATTGTGGGCAATCAAGTGGAGGCGTGAATGGGGATAAGGAGCTTTGGAATGTCATATAGAAGGCCAATGTCCATCAGAAGATCAGAATTTTGTTTGGCATGTGATATCTAATAGCCTGATGGTCCAGGTGAATAGACTTATGCACCATCTGGCTACTCCGGTGTGCACTCTATATTTGTGGAGTGGAAGATGAAAGCATGTTCCATGGTCTGGTGGCTTACCCTGAGGTGAGCTCTGTGCATGGAGTTGAGTAAAGTGTGGAATATTTCGGGGAGTGAAATCTTTAACTTCTCAAGGCCCGATTGGATGCTTATCTTGTTGGATCAGTTAACTTCTCTATTACAAGAACATACCTTATTCACATTCTAGGGAGCCTGACACTTAACAATTCTGTTTCAAACTTTGCTAATTTTGTGGATAACTATTTGTTGTCGCTCTTGTCTTGCCATTCCAATGTAGAATCGGTCCCCAGTGTCAAAGTTAAAGTAGTAGCGGATGGGATACATACTCCTCGTAGTATTCATGAGGTATGAGAACCTCCGCCTTTGGATTGTATTAAGATAAATGTGGATGGTAATTTTGTGGAGAGTATTTGCGCTCCGAGTTTGGGGTTGTTGCCAAAAATTCAGTTGGCGACCTCCTTACCTCCTCTTGAGATTATATTGATAAAGCAGAGCTTCAAATATGTCTCGCTGGTTTGTATATCGATATCACTCTTCATAGGTCTGTTTATTTTGGAAATTGATTGCTCTTTTGTGGTTTCTTTCCTAGCACATGATACCCTTAATAGGTTGTCCCTCGTTGATTTGAAGAAGAAGGCTTTAGTCATCACAAAGCCACTTCCAAATTTTAAGCCGGCAAAGATAAACAAGCAGGCCAATGTGGTGGCACACGAGATAGCTAAGTTTAGATTTGTTAATAGATCGAATGGTTTTTGTGTTGAGGTGCGAGAATCAACTTTTGACCATGGGGTATCCATGGTAGCGTGGTCAGAAATTAGCAGGGTGTGTACGACTCGTCGTACACTTGACAAAGTGGCATGACGATGTTTTTAAATAGGTCCAATCGCCTCGTGGGAGCGCGACCTACGTCCTATGGGAGGATCGTCGAGAGTGGTGCATGGGACACTTAGAGTGCAACCGCTTTTGGTGTCCCACTACTCCTGACTAGTCCGAGCCTTACAAGGTCCCTTGGACTCTGAGCTCTCAGCCTTCGTTTGCCCTCCTGAAGGGGCTTGGAAGGTAAGAGTGATCCTCCACTTGAGTCAACACAAGTGAGAGTGAGTTGGTTACATGTCGGGTGGGGGGGGGGGTCATATAGCCTAGGGGTCCTTGACAAATGACCAAGGCTACCAGTAAGGAGGTGGGAGGATAGAACTAGGTAACTTATTGTCCTTTGACCCATGTGCTCCCAATAGGGCCAGGAGGTGGGTTGTGGTCCTTTAGGTTGAAAATCCCTACACTAGGAGAGGCCTCCTTGCTTGGGCTTGTACTTTGCTACTTTGTCTTCTCCTTCAATTTATTCTTTTATGTGGTCTTCTTCCTTTGACAGGTCTTGATTGGTGATGTGGTATTCCATGTAGGACAGGGGTTGGCACCTTAAGTAGGATTAAAATCCTTTACTGTAATAGGAGTCCCCTTGAGCCAGAGTCATAAAAGTCTTCTTTGTGTCTTCAGATCAACAATCTTATATTTTTCGAAGGATGTTTGGGAGGTGGACCTGACTTCTACTTCTTGTTGATGTACTCAGTAGGTAGATTGTGTCCTCATCGTCCTTCACCGGTCCCTCTGATGGTTGTCGATGTCTTCCGGAGTCCCCAAGACATAACTATGACCTTTAAGAATCTTTTTGGATTCGAGGACAAACTTTCAAGTCCCCAAGTGCTCCTGTAGGTGCATACAACTTTCGAGGATTTTTTTTGGAATTTTTTTCAGATTTTTTGATGATTCCTTGAGCTTCTTCGCGAAATCCTGGTCGAAACAGGGCATTCCGGGCACATTTTGGACCTCCAAGGCTTTATGAAAAATGCATGTGGCCTCATGGATGAGCTTTTGCATAATTTTCCATAATTACAAGGGCCTCTTCATAAAATTTCCTTTTCTCGTGAAAAAAGGAAAGAAATATCGGTCGGCTGTGGGCCGAATTTTGGCCCATATTAAGCCTTAGTCTGGCCACATCGCGCACAACTCTCCCTTTTTCCTTTTTTTGTAGCCTCTTGCTGGGCCCTGTCGGTTGGACTAGCCCGGTTTCAGCGCGAGACAACGAACGTTCGTGATCGAGCCCATGGCTCCGATATGACGGTCCGGGCAACATCTTCAAATTCCGTATCAAAACCCTAATGAGTCCACCAGAGGTCCCTGTGCAGCAGTCGTTTTCGTCCTGCGGTGATGTCGGCTCAGGCAGTCGGCTGCGCCTATAGAAGAGGCACCCCTAGTTGCTGCGGGATCTCTGGTTGCACCACTACATCGTTCAAGGTGCTAGATCATGAACTGACCCTAACCATTTCAACAAGGAGGGAGCCGCACAATCACAGGGTTAGCCGCAATCAGAACCCGCGGGTGTAGAACTTGCTTTGGCGAAACGAGTTGAGTGACCACGCAGAGCCGACATGGATGGGAGGAGCTCCAAGAACGATCTGATCCAACGTATTTGGGTTTCCAATGTGGCGGGGAGCAGAGGGGAGGAGGGGATCGGAGCGGGGTTTCTGTTTGCGGTGTCGACGTGGACGGGGGAAAGTAGGGAATATCGCAACTGAACCGTCGCTTTCCTTTTCCTTTTTCTTGATTTTTTAGGGCTCCTTTTTCCTGATGAGATCGAAAACGGTAGCTATCCACGGAAACAACACAAACACTCAGCCTAATGGGCCGGTTCCCTCGGCCAAAAAGCCCAATCAACCAGCATACTCTGCTTTTGCCGCCGGAAAAGTGCCCCTTAGGACAGTAGGAAAACGGGCGCACAAATCAGTTTGGACGGCCAAAAACGGTTCGATCTGGACAATGGATGGCCTAGACGTCTAATGGCGTGAGAAGTCGCGAACGTGTATGAGGGAAGATCTTTTTCCGGGCATCCCCCCTTTCCATTACTTAGTGCTACTTCTTGATCTTGCGTTAGTTTTTCCCTTGAAGAGGAAAGGGTGATGCATCAAAGTAGAGATAAGTATTTCTCTCAGTTAAGAACCAAGGTATTGAAGGAAATATGCCCTAGAGGCAATAATAAAGTTGTTATTTATATTTCCTTATATCATGATAAATATTTATTATTCATGCTAGAATTGTATTAACCGGAAACTTAGTGCATGTGTGAATACATAGACAAACAAAGTGTCCCTAGTATGCCTCTATTTGACTAGCTCGTTAATCAAAGATGGTTAAGTTTCCTGACCATAGACATGTGTTGTCAATTGATGAACGGGATCACATCATTAGAGAATGATGTGATGGACAAGACCCATCCATTAGCTTAGCATAATGATCGTTTAGTTTTATTGCTATTGCTTTCTTCATGACTTATACATATTCCTCTGACTATGAGATTATGCAACTCCCGAATACCGGAGGAACACTTGTGTGCTATCAAACGTCACAACATAACTGGGTGATTATAAAGGTGCTCTACAGGTGTCTCCGAAGGTGTTTGTGGAGTTGGCATAGATCAAGATTAGGATTTGTCACTCTGTGTGTCGGAGAGGTATCTCTGGGCCCTCCCAGTAATGCACATCACTATAAGCCTTGCAAGCAATGTGACTAATGAGTTAGTTGCGGGATGATGCATTACGAAACGAGTAAAGAGACTTGCCGGTAACGAGATTCATAGAGGGAATGACGTATGTTGTTATGCGGTTTGACCAATAAAGATATTCGTAGAATATTTAGGAGCGAATATGAGCATCCAGGTTCCGCTATTGGTTATTGACCGGAGATGTGTCTCGGTCATGTCTACATAGTTCTCAAACCCGTAGGGTCCGCACGCTTAACGTTTGATGACGATTTATATTATGAGTTATGTGATTTGATGACCGAAGTTTGTTCGGAGTCCTGGATGAGATCACGGACATGACGAGGAGTCTCGAAATGGTTGAGAGGTAAAGATTGATATATTGGAAGGCTATATTTGGACATCGGAATGGTCCCGAGTGATTCAGGTATTTTTCAGAGTACTAGAGAGTTACGGGAATTCGCCGGGGAAGTTAATGGGCCTTATTGGGCTTTAGTAGAGAGAGGGAAGAAGGGCCACGAGGTGGCGCGCGCCTCCCCCCTGCCCCAACCGAATTGGACAAGGGTTGGGGGCGCGGCCCCCCTTTCCTTCTCCCTCTCCCTCCTTTCCCAATTTCCTACTCCGAAAAGGAAAGAAAATCCTACTAGGACTTGGGAGTCCTAGTAGGACTTCCTACACTTGGGGCGCCCCTAGGAGGGCCGGCCTCTCTCCCTTCCTCCTTTATATACGTGGGCAAGGGGACACCCCAAAGGCACTCCAAGATTTGTCTTAGCCGTATGCGGTGCCCCCCTCACTACTACAGGATGCTGCTAACGCGACACTATGATTAGAGACTCTTCGACGAAACTATGTGCGATGCAATAATCACAAACGGTGGTGTGAAAACCCCGTCAAAAAAGGTGCAAAACGTTCGCGATGGAGGATGCATCAAACACAGTTCAAATTTTAGTTGCGTGTGCGATGTAGGGCATACAGTTCAGTTCAATTAACCATTTTTGATGAGGAGGAACAAAAGAAACGGGCAACCAGATGAAGGTGTGTGCGATGTACAGCATACAGTTCATTCGGATGAACTATTTTTGATTAGGCAACACAAAAGAAACGGTCAGCCAGATCAAGGTGTGTGCGATGTAAATCATACAGTTCACTCGGATGAACTGTTTGTGATTAGACAACACAAAAAATGGTCAGCCAGATCAAGGCGTGTGCGATATACGACATGCGGTTCACTCGGATGAACTGTTTGCGTTGAGACAAGATAACATGAATGGTTCAATATAACAAATACCATAAATATTGCAAGATTCAAATTCAAAGATTACAACGCCCAAATTCAAACATTGCAAACTTCATCATTTCTGAAAAGGGATCAGCCGCTGACAAGTCATGTATGGGTTTGACACAATGACTTCCAATTGCTTTGCCATATGCTCTTCCAATACGAAGTTTGGAATTTTTGGAGGCTCTTCCATTCCGCAGTACCTACCGGCTCTGATAATCATACCATTCATCTTTCCTAATTAAATGTGTGTTCAACCTCAGTATCCCCAGCACCTTTTCTCTGGCAAGAAAGAACCTGGCAAGTGTAATCTCTGATAAGGTCCCTCGGTAGGAGTTCAAAGTAATATTTGAGATTTGCAGATCCAGGCATTTGATGTGATTGTCATTATAAACATTATCCACCTCTGGGCCTATTATTATCTGCAAAAGAAGAGAACGTGTTAGTGCCTACATGCAGTTTTGAACACTGCTACACACCCATTTGGTTTGCAGGATTTGTAAAATGCACCAACGTGCCATCTTCGATCTGGCATGATTAACATGGGCATTTGATTACAATCTAGAAACATGTAGCCTTCTTCATAAGAGGTTGGGTTGGATGAAAAATTCCCTAAGAAAACTAGTACAAATGAATCCAAAGGAGAAATGCTTATGGACGATTGTAACCATATGAATGAAGCAACCAATATGGGGTGGGGGTGTATGTCCTAAAATCCTCCAAAATTCCTTCAGAAACTATAGCACATTGTCATTCTAAACTTGGGAAAAGGTGCAAAAAATTGAACTCCCTTATTGTTAACATTTAACAGGAAAGGAACACCACCTCGATATACAACTTCTTCAGGCACGGAAAGCATCTCAGGCAACTGACAACTTGGTCCAGTTTGGGGCCGACAGATTCTAGTGCCAAGACTGCCAAGACCTTCACTGTGCCCAGAGTCTGGGTGAAGCTTCGCTGGATGACAGACGAACATACATCTTCAAAACTAGAAATAACGTTGATATCAAGAAGGAGAGGTATAAGGCGACTGTTGTACCTGAAAGTTGTAGTATTTGAGAGACGAGTAGTCCACCACTTTCAATTTAGGTGCAGAAATGGCATTGATTCTTGTTGGACCTTATTGATCAGCTACAAGTAATCTCTCAAGTGAAGGTGTGTCCTGGATGACCATATTGTGGTCCACCTTTTGTGATCTCTCGTTGCAGCACCAGCAACACACATAAATAGTCCGAAGAGTCCTGGAGGTGATGTGCAAGGTACTTGACCAATTCATCGCCTAAAGACGAAGGAACTCGAGTGTAGTACAGCCGCCGAAAAGGCGCTCCATGTCATCCTTTGGGATGCGGACATCAACGAGCTCGAGGTGCTTCAGTCGTGGTAGAAAAAGAGCGGGCGCGTCATTAAGGGGGGATGGCAGTTCATGAACTTGGTGATGCGAAGCGTGGGCACGAAGCGGAGCACGGACTTTGGCAACAAGCGCATATGCCCATCATTAGAACTGAGCTTCTCGAGCTGATCTATGGCGGGGGATAGGAACCACTCGTCAAGCTTGGCTCGGTCCTTTCCATTGGAATGGAACTTGCCCGTGATAAGGCCTTTGATTGGGCCATGGTGACTGCCGAGGATCTGAGAGAACGCATCCAAGCTTTGGCGAGAGCCATGAAAGAGCTTGTGGGCGTCGAGGAGGTCCACAGGGGTGAGGAGCCATAGGGGGAGCCACCACCGGGAAAGGGGGCTGTCCTCGCCGGATATTTGATTGGGAGGAGGGATATGATGACTATCAACATATCATCGGGGAGGTTGTTGATGAAGTATAGGCCTACTGGAGTCGCTTGCGGTTCTTTCTCGACCCGCCTCCGCTTGTTGGCAGCCTCGTTCTCCACCTCGTCGGTGGCGACGGAAACCTCTGTCTCCATATTCACGCCGTGCTCCGGTGCTTCAGCAGCCCCGGCGTCGCCACTCCCTCCGATGGGGCATTTCGGCGGCACCCTCATACACTCTGACGGCTTTGAGGACTCAGAGCGGCATCGAGGATGCGGGTGGAGAGAAAGGATTGTGTGTGTGGCGAGGATGGGGGGTGCGTCCGCTCGGCGGCGCCATTAATATAGACCAGTGGGAGCGAGGCGGGCGGTGGTCCAAGGCTGTCTCGCTTCCCGGTGAGAACGACTGCTTAATCTCTATGAATGAAATCTATGCTTAATTACTGAATTTTAGTTGCAAAAAATAGATAGTGCTATTGATTTTTAGCTGCATATTTTGACAAATCGCAGTGTCTCTTGGCTTAGCGCCGAAGTCTGGCTTTAATTTGCATACCGTAATCTGAACCGTTTGCGTTGAAGAGATGCACATATCCTGCGTTGAACAACTTGTACGCTTCCCGGTGAGCCTGCGCACTGGACTGTGCTCGCACGCCTCCCGTTCAGTCAAGCAGCTGTCCACACGGCACCTCCTATAGACATTAAAACTAAGACATGTGGCGTCACATGAATGGTTAACAGAATGCACACGGTTTGAATTATACAAATGTTTGAGATATTAAAGTGGCAACTATTTTTTCAAAATGCCTTTGTTGGCTGTCATTATTCGAGTGCGCCTTCTCTCAAAATGGACACGAAAAATACCACAGCATGTCGGGTGCCATTCCATGATAGCATGCCAAGTTTCATGAATTTCAAACGAGTTTTAGATTTACTAGAATTAAAAAAAGTATCTCAACGTTTTGTCGGAATCAATGGTGCCCTGGTGTTTGAAATTCATTCACATTTTTTGCATGGTACCTAAGCATGCACCCAAGGACACATAATTGATTTTTAAACCAATTTATATGCACTGGAGCATGTGCTTGTAGTTCAAATTTGAATTATGCACATAAAATGCCTAGAAAACCCAGTTAATGTATAAAAAAGGCAAAACGAACCCCGAAAAATTCCAAGATTAAACACAACACTCTTGTTGTTCTATGTTGGAACTGGAAATTTTTTGAAAGCAATAAGAGGCAACGGATATCATTTCGTCCCCAAAGGTGGCACGTTCCCTACCGAAACCATCACGCTTGTTGTGAGAAGCTTATACCCAAACCCGCCCCAAATGTGACAATTTTTTTACCACGACATGTTGATGCCGCTCCATGATAGCATGCCAAGTTTCATGAATTTCAAACGAATTTTGGATTTACTAGAATTTAAAAACCAGGCATCTCAACGTTTTGCCGGCAATCAACAGTACCCTGATGTTTGAATTTCATTCCCATCTCTTGCATAGGACCTAGAAATTCACCCAAGGACACACATGTGATTTTTCAACCAACTTTGGTGCACTGGAGCATGTGCTTGTAGTTCAAATTTGAATTATGCACATAAAATGCCTAGAAAACCCAGTTAATGTATAAAAAAGGCCAAACGAACCCCAAAAAATTCCAAGATTAAACACAACACTCCTGTTGTTCTATGTTGACACTAGAAATTTTTTAAAATAAATAAGAGGCAACGGATATTGTTCCGTCCCTAAAGGTGGCACGTTCCTTACCGAAACCATCATGCTTGTTGTGAGAAGCTCTGCTTTGTGAGAATCTTATGCCCAAACCTGCCCCAAATGGGACAAATTTTTTACGACGACATGTTGATGCCGCTCCATGATAGCATGCCAAGTTTCATGAATTTCAGACGAGTTTTGGATTTACTAGAATATAAAAACCAGGTATCCCAACGTTTTGCTGGCAATCAACAGTGCCCTGGTGTTTGAAATTCATTCCCATTTCTTGCATGGGACCTAAGCATGCACCCAAGGACACATATTTGATTTTTCAACCAATTTGTATGCACTGGAGCATGTGCATGCATTTCAAATTTGAATTATGCACATAAAATGCCTAGAAAACCCAGTTAATGTATAAACATGTCCAAACGAACCCCGAAAAATTCCAAAACTTAATAAAACACTCTTGTTGTTCTATGTTTGCACTAGAAATTTTTTGAAAGCAATAAGAGGCAACATACATCGTTTCATTCCCAAAGGTGGCAAGTTCCGTACCGAAACCATCACGCTTGTTGTGAGAAGCTCTGGTTTGTGAGAAGCTTATACCCAAACCTGTCCCCAAATGGGACAAATTTTTTACCATGGCATGTTGATGCCGCTCCATGATACCATGCCAAGTTTCATGAATTTCAAACGAGTTTTGGATTTACTAGAATTTAAAAACCAGGTATCTCAATGTTTTGCCGGCAATCAATAGTACCTTGGTGTTTGAAATTTGTTCCCATTTCTTGCATGGGACCTAAGCATGCACTCAAGGACACATATTTGATTTTTTTAACCAATTTATATGCACCAGAGCATGTGCATGTAGTTTAATTTTGAATTGTGCACCCGAAATGGCTAGAAAACCAATTTAATGTATAAAATGTCCAAACGAACCCTGAATAATTCCAATTCTTTTACGACACACATATAGTTGCATGTTCACTGCAGATAAAAGGTCTAGCAATTCAAACAGCGTCCATTGACATTGTGATCCCATTATGTAATTCAAATCAAGTAGATCCCACACAATTTATTATCACCACCATGTGAGATGTAGTACAAATATCTTGGAGCACCGTCGGTGTATAGTACGCCTATGGCTTACGCGAGAAGGTGCGTCGGCTTCAGTCCACAGCCGGCGTATCAAGCACACTTGCTCGCTCCCCAAATACTCCCGCCTCTGCATCCCTCACAATCTCGAAAATATTACTACCTTGTAATCTCGAAAATATCTAGCGTCTGGAAGATTTTAATGTTTGATAGCACACGATTAGTATGTGCAGACCGTGTGCGATGTTTGTTACTCCCGCACTGCTTTAGTCCCTTGATTCAAATTTTCAGTAGCCCCGGCGCGGAGGGCGTTAAGGTGGGCCCTGAGGATGAGGAGATCGACATCGACGAGTGGAGGAGTGCCTTCCCCAACGACCCCGACGATGTTACAGACCCGGACCTGGCTCGCGGCACACCGTACATGACGAGGAAGGATTGGCTCAACCTCTACTTCGACCAAAAGTAGTTTAGCTTAGTTTAAATTTATGTTTTATGTTCGGTTATGCAAAACTATCTATGTTTATGTTTGAATGCATGCTACTTTTGGTTGAACCTGGTTTGAACTTGATCAAATTGAAGTTTACAACCTTAGGCCCTGTTTGGATCGCCGTTTGTCTTTTGAATACACCTGTAAAAAATACACACATGCGCCAGTCGTTTGAATTCCGGCTGGAATTTGCACAGCGGCCAATAACTTACAGGTGTAAGTTATACACCTCCGTATTGAAATAGAACCATTCCAAGCACGACCTTAAGTTTAGGGGATCGACTAAGTTCAATCCTTTGACTTTTTAAGGATCACCTAGAGATGTCCTTATGACTTGTTTATTTCAGTTCTTCACAATGTGATGCTCTATATGTGCAACTATTTGCCATGCATTTCAATTTCATCAATAACAGTTTCAACAATACCACTATGAATTACGATATTTGGTTGTTGTTAAGGATATTGCAGTTAACATGCCTTTTCGTTTTTTTAACAATAACTATTGTACCGTAGACCTGCACAATACCAGTTTGAATGACTATTTGCTTGTTTTTAAATGTTATGCCTGATGCAGTTAACACACATTTCCACTTCATGTTTTGCTTAACTAGCGTGCTTAAGCCCGCACACTGAAGCTATCATTTGTAGATTATGTTGTCTACCATGGATATATTTGGTTGATGTTTAGCCTGTTGTGCTTAACATGCCTTTATATGTACTCATGCAGGACAATATTGAGAACAATATTGTTTTCCATCAAGGTTAGTTTCATCGCATTGCTTATATGTACTCACTGTTCAGGATATCGGTAGCTGGTACCATATAGCCTGGGGCTGATAAGGGATTAATCATCGAATCAGACATTTCACCGAATATATCTGTAACCCATTTATCAGTAGGTTAAATAGGGCCACATTTAATATATCCGAGGCTACATAGCAACGTGCATTGTATTGAATGACAAAATATGCAATCCCAGGCTACATAGCAACAAGGAAGAGTGTTACCTTAATGTTCTGACGATATCTAGATATACATGTAATAAAATCTTATATAATGGGATGGAGAGAGTGTTGTACTATATCATTTTTCAATTGTTGTTTAGCTTCTAATATTAACTTGGTGCTTTTAGGTACATATATCATTGCCAAAGATCCACACTTCGACCCTTTCTGCGTATGGGGCAATGAGATATTCATGAACCAGCATCAAGTGAGGAAACTGATAAAGATTGTTATTAAAATGGGTCAAAAGATGTCAATCGAACTATTTGTTTACACTTTATGCAAGACAACAGTGAACTGCAGGATGGTAAGTAAGAACCCTGTAGCCTTCTTTTTACTGCCCGTAATGAGTTATGTTAGATGACAATATCTGAATCTTTTTTCCTTTGCAGTGGATCCTGAAGCAGTTTACTCAAGATTACCTCTCAAACTACATGATTGGCGGCCGGCCATCACAAGGGGTTGGACTAGAGTCCTGCATGCCTTCTGCATCCAGGAGAGCACAATAGGGCCATTCTGCCACACCTTGTTCAACAACCGGAATGTCTGTTGCCTCTTTCTTTACCATCTGTAATAGTACAAGTATAGAACCCTGGTTCATCATTCTTTATTTGGTGCTTATGTAATTCTTAAACATATGTACCTGTGAATCGAATAATGCATTGGTTGTTTGAACCTGATGGACATGAATAAAGCTATAGCCTACTTTCAAGTTTAAATTAGGTACAATTTTAAATAGCAACAATTAAATTAGGGAGAAATTACGTTGTGCAGGTCATTACGGCACACACGGTTGGTAAAACACAAACGTTTGCGATATACACCATAATCCGAGATGGTTCACAGAGAGGAAATGTGTGCAAGCATGCACATAGTTGTCATTTGCAAAGCGTGTGTGATGTCATACACTATCACATACGGTGCGGGAAAACTGAATGTGTGTGATTGTCTACCTATCGTACACAGTTTATAATCAAGAACTGTTTGTGATGTGCCAGGCATCGTAAAACTCCCATGCTTGGAATCTGCCTGGAAAGCTCCCGTGCCTGGAATCTGCCTGGTATTAGGTAAAACCACAAAAATTCGATTGCGATGTCAATGAGAGCACAAACAAGTAGCAAGGATGAAGCGTTTGGGATATTCGAGATATCGGAAACGGTTATATAGGGACAACTGTATGCATCAAGGCTCCCTATCCCCGACGGTTTCTGGGTCGTGTGGGAAGGACCCCGATATCGCCCACACTCACTTGGCGATGGTTCCAAATCCCGTGGCGGAAAGGGGTTAAAAACTGTTTGTATAGCTCCAATGCGTACCAGTGCCTCCACAGTTACACACCTCGATCATATCGTCGTAGTGCTTAGGCGAAGCCCTATGCCAGTAACTTCATCATCACCATCGCCACGCCGTCCTGCTGACAGAACTCTCCCTCATCCTCAACTGGATCAATAGCTCGAGGGACGTCATCGCGTTGAACGTGTGCTGAACACGGAGGTGCTGTACGTTCGGTGCTAGGATCGGTTGAATCGCGAAGACGTTCCACTACATCAGCGGTGTTACTAAACGCTTCCGCTTTCGGTCTACGAGGGTACGTGGACACACTCTTCCCTCTCGTTGCTATGCATCTCCTAGATAGATCTTGCGTGATCATAGGATTTTTTTTTGAAATACTGTGTTCCCCAACAGTGGCATCCGAGCCAGGTCTATGCATAGATGTTATATGCACGAGTAGAACACAAAGAGTTGTGGGCGATAATAGTCATACTGCTTACCACCAATGTCTTACTTTGATTCGGCGGTATTGTTGGATGAAGTGGCCCGGATCAACATTACATGACCGTGTTCATGAGACTGGTTCTACCGACGTGCTTCGCACACAGGTGGCTGGCGGGTGTCTGTTTCTCCAACTTTAGTTGAATCGAGTTTGACTACGGCCGGTCCTTGTTGAAGGTTAAAACAACACACTTGAAAAATCGTTGTGGTTTTGATGCGTAGGTAAGAATGGTTCTTGCTAGAAGCCCGTAGCAGCCACGTAAGACTTGCAACAACAAAGTAGAGGACGTCTAACTTGTTTTTGCAGGGCACGTTGTGATGTGATATGTTCAAGACGTGATGAGATATAAATTGTTGTATGAGATGATCATGTTTTTTAAAAGTTATCGGCAACTGGCAAGAGCCTTATGGTTGTCACTTTATTGTATGAAATGCAACCGCCATGTAATTGCTTTACTTTATCACTAAGGGGTAGCGATAGTCGTAGAAGCAATAGTTGGCGAGACGAAAACGATGCTATGATGGAGATCAAGGTGTCTAGCCGGTGACGATGGAGATCATGATGATGCTTTGGAGATGGAGATCAAAGGCACAAGATGATGATGGCCATATCATGTCACATATTTTTATTGCATGTGATGTTTATCCTTTATGCATCTTATTTTGCTTAGTACGGCGGTAGCATTATAAGATGATCTCTCACTAAATTTCAAGGTATAAGTGTTCTCCCTGAGTATGCACCGTTGCTACAGTTCATCGTGTCGAGACCACGTGATGATCGGGTGTGATAAGCTCTATGTTCACATACAACGGGTGCAAGCCAGTTTTGCACACGCAGAATACTCAGGTTAAACTTGACGAGCCTAGCATATGCAGATATGGCCTCAGAACACTGAGACCGAAAGGTCGAACGTGAATCATATAGTAGATATGATCAACATAGTGATGTTCACCATTGAAAACTACTCCATCTCACGTGATGATTGGACATGGTTTAGTTGATATGGATCACGTGATCATTTAGATGACTAGAGGGATGTCTATCCAAGTGGGAGTTCTTAAATAATATGATTAATTGAACTTTAATTTATCATGAACTTAGTCCTGATAGTATTTGCATGTCTATGTTGTAGATCAATAGCTTGTGTATAGCTCCCTTGTTTTATTTTTGATATGTTCCTAGAGAAAAATAAGTTGAAAGATGATAGTAGCAATGATGCGGACTGGGTCTGTGATCTGAGGGTTATCCTCATTGCTGCATGGAAGAATTATGTCCTTAATGCACCGCTAGGTGACAGACCTATTACAGGAGCAGATGCAGATGTTATGAACATTTGGCAAGCTCGGTATGATGACTACTTGATAGTTTAGTGCACCATGCTTTACGGCTTAGAACCGGGACTTCAAAAACGTTTTGAATGCCACGGAGCATATAAGATGTTCCAAGAGCTGAAATTGGTATTTTAGACTCATACCTGAGTCGAGAGGTATGAGACCTCTGACAAGTACTTTGCCTACAAGATGGAGGAGAATAGCTCAACCAGTGAGCACGTGCTCAGAATGTCTGAGTACTACAATCGCTTGAATCAAGTGGGAGTTAATCTTCTAAATAAGATATTGATTGATAGAGTTCTCTAGTCACTATCACCAAGTTACTGGAACTTCATGATGAACTATAATATGCAAGGGATGACGAAAACGATTCCCGAGCTCTTCGCGATGCTAAAATCGACGAAGGTAGAAATCAAGAAAGAGCATCAAGTGTTGATGGTTAACAAGACCACTAGTTTCAAGAAAAGGGGCAAAGGAAAAGAAAGGGTACTTCAAGAAATAATGGCAAGGAAGTTTCCACTCCCGTGAAGAAACCCAAAGCTAGACCTAAGCCTGAAACTGAGTGCTTCTACTGCAAAGGGAATGGTCACTGGAAGCGGGACTACCCAAATACTTGGCGGATAAGAAGGATGGCAAAGTGAAAGGTATATTTGATATACATGTTATTGATGTGTACTTTACTAGTGTTCATAGTAACCCCAGGGTATTTGATACCGGTTCAGTTGCTAAGATTGGTAACTCGAAACAGGAGTTGCAAAATGAACAGAGGCTAGTTAAGGGCGAGGTGACGATGTGTGTTGGAAGTGATTCCAAGGTTGATAAGATCACCATCGCACACTCCCTCTATCTTTGGGATTAGCGTTGGAACTAAATAAATGTTATTTGGTGTTTGCATTGAGCATGAATATGATTGGATCATGTTTACTGGGATACGGTTATTCATTTAAGTCAGAGAATAATTGTTGTTCTGTTTACATGAATAAAACCGTCTATGGTCATACACCCAATGTAAATTAGATGCCAAAAGATGCCTCTTTTATCATATTTGTGGCACTGCCGTAGTGATACACATATTCATAATATTGATGCCAAAAGATGCAAAGTTGATAATGATAGTGCAACATATTTGTGGCACTGCCGATTTTATCATATTGGTGTAAAGCGCATGAAGAAACTCCATGCAGATGGGCTTTTGGAATCACTTGATTATGAATCATTTGATACTTGCGAACCATGCCTCATGGGCAAGATGACAAAAACTCCGTTCTCCGGAACAATGGAGCGAGCCACCGACTTATTGGAAATAATACATACCGATGTATGCGGTCCGATGAGTGTTGAGGCTCGTGGCGGGTATCGTTATTTTCTAACCTTCACAGTTGATTTGAGCAGATATAGGTATATCTACTTAATGAAACACAAGTCTAAATCATTTTGAAAAGTTCAAAGAATTTCAGAGTGAAGTGGAAAAGCATCGCAACAAGAAAATAAAGTTTCTACGATCTGATCGTAGAGGTGAATATTTGAGTTACGAGTTTTGGCATTCATTTAAAACAATGTGGAATAGTTTCACAACTCGCACCACCTGGAACACCACAGCGTAATGGTGTGTCCGAACGTCGTAACCGTACTATATTGGATATGGCGCAATCTATGATGCCTCTTACCGATTTACCACTATTGTTTTGGGGTTATGCATTAGAGACAACTGCATTCACATTAAATGGGGCACCATCTAAATCTGTTGAGATGACACCACATGAACTGTGGTTTGGCAAGAAACCTAAG
The DNA here is from genome assembly GCF_003073215.2 of Triticum urartu. NCBI lineage: Eukaryota > Viridiplantae > Streptophyta > Magnoliopsida > Poales > Poaceae > Triticum > Triticum urartu. The sequence continues at coordinate 486,807,458 of NC_053023.1, read as the reverse complement.
CTGTCATTTCTTAAAGTTTGGGGCTCGATGCTTATGTGAAAA